>NC_086447.1:519003982-519303982 GCF_028390025.1 Pseudophryne corroboree | reverse complement strand
TTTGCCTATGCCTAAGGCCGGCTCTGTCTGTGTTAGTAATAATTATTTGTACTGCATGTTGTACTGCATATGTAGTTAGAAGGACTATCGCTGCTGCTTGCATAGCAGCAGCGAAAGCTCTACTTTGGTAATGCAGCAGGAGGCCTTACACATTTCTTAGCACAACACACCAATTTTCTCTTATTGTAGGTGGGGACCTGAACTCCATTCACAACCCCCTCATAGATAATCAACCTTCTCTGAGAAACCCAACCTACCCTGTGTGAAAGGAGATCCAATTTATGAGATCTACTCTCCAGATTACAGATGTCTGGCACCTTCTGAATCCTACAGACAGGTCTTTTACGTTTTATTCAGGGGTTTACAGATCTTGATCCAGAATACATTAGATACCATTCTAGTGACAGGTTCTTTAGTTACACTGGTCAAACACACTGATATTCACAACATAGCAGTTTCTGATCATGCTTCGGTTTTCTTAATGTTGGAATGAGTGGTACAGGTGGCGAGGGGAACAACAAGGTTGGTCAGATGACTTTTTGCAAGTTCCTTACAAGTAAATGAAGTAATTATTTGGACACTGACCTAGACTATTAGGACAAGACCCATTACGTTTTGAGGTGTTTCTTAAACTATCCTCCATGGCCACATAATCGCTTGTGTCCAAGCTGAAAAAAAAATTGGAAGTGGAATATCGCACACTACATGACTCCTTATCTGTTGCTCTGCATAATCATATAGCTTCCGCATCAAATGACTCACTAAATTGTTATACACAAGCAAAACAACTACTGAACGATTTTTTGTTGACCCAAGCTAAACAAGATTTAGTATCTATATTTTAATACCGTAAGGACAATTTTTATGAGTGAATTATTTCTGTGATGCCAATGTCTGAAATCATACACCAAATTAAAGCTCTTGGACTGTAGATATACAGAATTATATTGGCATTGTTAGTGGTTGCTTTGTTTCAGAGTTATGTGGCAAAACGTTCGCCAAACAATTACAAAGCATCACCATTGAGCTCTCTGAAAATGTGAGAGTCACCTACTGGGTGGAACATGTGATCTGACGGTTGGTCTATAAACTGTCCTTTATGTTCTAAACCGTCCTTTATGTTCAACCACCCAGCAGAGATACCACGTGGTATCGACTCCTAAGGGGGTGAAAAATTATAAAATGTTCCACACAGCAAACCTTTGCTCCGTTGAGGCCGGGCACATCAGCTACTTTTCCTGATTTAAGTACTACAAGTGGGGTAATAAAACTGGACATCTTTTAGCATCTATGCCCAAATTTAAAACCCCTGACATTTAGTCACAGTGCTTAAACACCAACAGAATGTTCATATTCTAACTGACTCTTGTCATATACTGGAATAATTTGAGTCATATTATACTAAACTGTATTCTGCTCTCTCATTCGATACAGATTAGCATAACCGTCTACCTCACCAGTCAAAACCTAACACCCATGTCAACCTATTGCATGTCGACCTAATGGTACTGTCGACCTAAGTTGGGTCGACTAACGACCGTATCCCCTTATGCAGGTTCAAACAGTACTTGTTTCACTTATAGAGGTGCCTAAATGCTAAATAAAAATATGTACAATGTGTATTCTTGAAAAACAAATTTGTCTGCAAACAAACATTATGTATTGCATACAAAACAATTAAACTCAAGTTAGGTAAACTATAGTTAACAAAAAAACTGAAAATTATTTAAAAAAAAATATAAAAAAAAACTTTTTCATTTAAATTTTTTTTGTCACTTTAGACTGCATTTTGGTATCATTCTTCATAAGACTTTTTTCAAGCTCATAAATTTTATCAAATACATTTTGATCGCCATCGGCTGACATGTCGAAGTATCTAAGTAATGTTTCTAATGCTTTTTCAGCTTCACGATTTGTAGCTTAAAGAATTCCTAACCGCAATTGTCTCAGTTGGAAAGGAGATTTTCTCATACGTCCTAGAGGATGCTGGGGTCCACTTCAGTACCATGGGGTATAGACTGTTCCGCAGGAGCCATGGGCACTCTAAGACTTTTCAAAGGGTGTGAACTGGCTCCTCCCTCTATGCCCCTCCTCCAGACCTCAATTTTAGAAATGTGCCCAGGCAGACTGGATGCACTCCAGGGGAGCTCTACTGAGTTTCTCTGAAAAGACTTATGTTAGGTTTTTTATTTTCAGGGAGGACTGCTGGCAACAGTCTCCCTTCTTCGTGGGACTGAGGGGGCAGAAGTAGGAACCAACTTCCTGAATAGTTTCATGGCTCTGCTTCTGGCTGACAGGACACCATTAGCTCCTGAAGGGTACTGAACGCTAGCTGTGCCTAGATGCTCACTCCCACAGTACGCCGTCACCCCCCTTGCAGAGCCAGAAGTCAGTAGACAGGTGAGTGTTAGAAAAGAGATCTTCAATCAAGGTGACGGCTAAAGGTACCGTACGGCTGGCGGGAGCGCAGCGCGCCATGTTGCCCACACATACACAGGCGCTGCAGGGTGCAGGGCACCGGGGGGGCATCCTGGGCAGCATGAAACCTTATAAAACTGGCAGAAAAGGGGCATGAGATGCCGAGGCACAGCCCTACCCCCGCCAGTATAAATATAAATATCAGAATCTCTGAGGAGAAACGCACCATTGCGGGGGCAGAGCTTCCTCCTCAGTCAGCCAGCACACTGCTCAGCGCCATTTTCTCTCTCTCCTCAGGCTGCAGAGATAACGCTGGTCCTCCTCCACTACTGAATACAAGTATCAGGGTGCAAACAGGGGGGGGGGGGGAAGCACAGTGAAATTGGTGCTTTATATTGTGTATGGACATAAAAAAAGTGCTGCATGTCAGTGGGCATTTTATGTTTCACAGGCATTGTGTTACTGGCGCTGGGTTTGTGAACTGGATGCTCCTATCTGTGTCCTTCTGACAGATTTTACTGTGGGTCTGTCCCCTATAAGTCCCAGAGTGTCTGTGGTGTGTTTGTGCATGTGTGTGACATGTCTGAGGCAGGGAGTTCTTCCCCTGAGGGAACCATTTTAGGGACACAGAGTTGTAATGTGGTGGCGCTGCCGGCACACCACGAGCCTGAATGGGTGAAAGAAATACGTGATAGTGTGAATCATATCAGTAGGAGATTAGATAAGTCTGAGTCTCATGCAGAAAGCTGGAGAAAATCAGTGGAAGATGTGATTTTTCACGGTTCTGCTTTCTCATCCGCAGGCGACCCCTCTGGGTCACATAAGAGACCATTTGCAAACATTGTACATACTGATACCGACACGGACTCTGATTCCTGTGTCGACGATAGTGATTCCAGGGGGATAGATCCCAAATTGGCAAAAAGCGTACAATATATGATTGTTGCTATAAAGGAGGTCTTAGAAGTTACGGAAGCCCCTACTGTACCTCAGGAGAAGGCTTATTTCTATAAGGAAAAGAAATATAAGGTAACTTTCCCTACTTCCTACGAGCTAAATACTCTTTTTGAGGGAGTTTGGGTGAATCCTGAAAAGAAATTTCATATTCCCAAAAGGATTCAGATTACTTATCCTTTCCCACTAGAGGACAGGAAAAGATGGGAGTCACCCCCGGTGTTAGACAGTGCACCGTCAAGGTTAACAAAAAAGTTGATTTTCCCTGCACCTGGGTCGGCTTCACTAAAGGAGCCGGCAGACCGCACAATCTATTTATGTGGCCAATGGTACGCTGCCCAGACCCACCATTGCTTGCGCGTGGGTGAGTCGTGCTATCGAAAAATGGTTAGATAACTTGTCATTGAAAATTGACACGGTTGATAGAGAGGAGATACTCCTAACGTTAGGTCATATCAAAGATTCTGCCGCATACATGCTGGAAGCTATGAAGTATATTGGACTCTTGGGTTCAAATGCCGCTACCATGGCAGTATCTGCTCGGAGGGCATTGTGGATTCGCCAGTGGAATGCTGATGCAGATTCCAAAAGAAATATGAAGGGTCTCCCGTATAAAGGTGAGGCCTTGTTTGGTGATGGGCTGGATGCGTTAGTCTCGGCGGCTACCGCAGGTTAGTCGACATTCTTGCCTTATGCTCCTACACCGGCGAAAAAGACACATCACTCTCACATGCAGTCCTTGCGGCCCAACAAATACAAAAAGGACAAAGTTTCCTCCTTCTTTGCAGGTTGGGAAAGGGGAAAAGGAAAAAATCCGCAGCGTCTCCCGGATCGCAGGAGCAGAAGTCCACCCCTGCTTCTGCCAAATCTGCAGCATGACGCTGGGGCTTCCTTGCGGCAGTCCGCTCGGGTGGGAGCACGTCTGAAACTTTTCAGTCAAATCTGGATTCATTCTGGCCTGGACTCATGGGTCTTACAAATAGTGTCCCATGGGTACAAACTAGAGTTTCAAGACGTCCCCCCATGCTAATTTTTCAAATCGACCTTGCCAGCTTCTCTTCCAGAAAGGGAGGCCGTAACAACGACAATTTAAAAATTGTGAGGGTCAGGTTATTGTCCTGGTACCCTTGTCACAGCAAGGAGAAGGTTTTTATTCAAGCCTCTTCGTAGTTCCGAAGCCGGACGGCTCGGTCAGATTTTTAAACCTGAAAAATCTGAATCTCTACCTGAAAAGGTACAAGTTCAAGATGGAATCCCTGAGGGCAGTGATTTCCAGTCTGGAGGAGGGGGACTTCATGGTGTCAGTAGACATAAAGGATGCTTACTTGCATGTTCTCATTTATCCTCCTCACCAAGCTTATCTGAGATTCACAGTAAAGGATTGCCATTACCAGTTCCAGATGTTGCCGTTCGGACTCTCCACGGCACCGAGGGTATTCACCAAGGTGATGGCGGAGATGATGGTCCTCCTTCGTCAAAAAGGAGTCAATATAATTCCATATCTGGACGATCTCCTGATAAAAGCGAGATCCAGGGAACAGTTGGTGCAGAACATCGCACTCTCCCGGTCAGTACTCCAACAACACGGTTGGATCATGAATTTTCCAAAGTCGCAGTTGGAACCGACGACAAGATTGTCCTTTTTAGGGATGATTCTGGACACAGAAGTACGGAGAGTATTTCTTCCAGTGGAAAAGGCTATGGAAATCCAGAAAATGATAAAACAGATATTGAAACCATCAAGTGTGTCGATCCATCAATGCATTCGATTGTTGGGGAAAATGGTAGCGGCCTACGAGGCCATACAGTTTGGCCGATTTCATGCCAGAGTATTCCAGTGGGACCTGTTGGACAAGTGGTCCGGATACCACCTACACATGCACCGGAAAATAATCCTGTCCCCCAAAGCCAGGATTTCGCTCCTGTGGTGGCTACACAGTTCTCACCTACTAGAGGGACGCAGGTTTGGGATTTACAACTGGGTCCTAATAACCATGGATGCAAGTCTCCGAGGCTGGGGAGCTGTCACACAGGGGGAAAGCTTCCAAGGAAAATGGTCAAGTCAGGAAGCCTGCCTTCACATATAAACGTTCTGGAATTGAGAGCCATTTACAACGGCCTTCTACATGCTGTACATCTACTTCAAAATCATCCAGTGCAGATCCAGTCGGACAATGTAACAGCAGTCGCGTACATAAACAGGCAAGGTGGAACGAAAAGCAGAGCGGCAATGGCAGAGGTGACAAGGATTCTACTCTGGGCAGAAAGACATGCAAGACCTCTGTCAGCAATTTTCATTCCGGGAGTGGACAACTGGAAAGCAGACTTCCTCAGCAGACACGATCTCCATCCAGGAGAGTGGGGCTTCCACCAAGAAGTCTTCACAGAGGTGATAAGTCTTTGGGGAGTTCCTCAAGTAGACATGATGGCGTCTCGTCTAAACAAGAAGCTTCAGAGGTATTGTTCCAGGTCGAGAGACCCTCAAGCAATAGCAGTGGATGCACTGGTGACCCAGTGGGTGTTTCGGTCTGTATATGTTTTTCCTCCACTTCCACCGATTCCAAAAGTTCTCAAAATAATAAGAACAAGAGTTCGAGCAATCTTCATTGCCCCAGACTGGCCAAGGAGGGCTTGGTATCCAGATCTTCAGGAGTTGCTCATAGAAGAACCTCGGCCTCTTCCTCGGGAGGATCTACAACAGCAGGGGCCGTGTGTGTATCAAGACTTACCGCGGCTACGTTTGACAGCATGGCTGTTGAGCGCCAGATCCTAGCCCGAAAGGGTATTCCCAAGGAAGTCATCCCCACTCTTATTCAGGCCAGGAAAGGAGTAACGTCTAAAGATTACCACCGTATTTGGAGAAAATATGTGTCTTGGTGTGAATCCAAGAAGGCTCCTACGGAAGTGTTTGAGTTGGGACGTTTTCTCCATTTTCTTCAAGCTGGTGTGGATGCGGGCCTTAGATTGGGGTCAGTCAGGGTCCAGATTTCGGCCTTATCAGTTTTCTTTCAAAAACTATTGGCCTCTTTCCAGAAGTTCAGACGTTCGTGAAAGGGGTTCTGCACATCCAGCCTCCATTTGTGCCTCCAGTGACACCATGGGACCTTAATTTGGTGTTGCAGTTCCTTCAATCAGATTGGTTTTAACCTCTGCAGGAGATAGAATTGAAGTTTCTCACTTGGAAAGTGGTGATGCTTTTGGCCTTGGCATCCGCAAGGCGGGTGTCTGAGTTGGGGGCCTTGTCTCACAAGAGCCCTTACCTGATCTTCCATGAAGATAGGGCAGAGTTAAGAATTTGTCAACAGTTTCTTCCAAAGGTGGTTTCGTTCTTCCACATAAACCAACCTATTGTGCTGCCAGTAGCTACTGACACTTTCACTGAGTCAAAGTCTCTAGATGTGGTTAGAGCTTTGAAGATTTATGTCACAAGAACAGCTCGGTTACAAAAACAGAGGCTCTGTTTGTTCTGTATGCTCCCAGCAAGATTGGGTGTCCTGCTTCTAAGCAGACTATTGCGCGCTGGATCAGAGGGACGATTCAGCATGCTCATTCTACGGCAGGCTTGCCGGTACCGAAGTCGGTGAAGGCCCATTCTACTAGGAAAGTGGGCTCATCCTGGGTGGCTGCCCGGGGCATCTCTGCTTTACAACTTTGCCGAGCAGCTACTTGGTCAGGGTCAAATACATTTGCTAAATTTTATAAGTTTGACACTTTGGCCGATGAGGACCTCAAATTTGGTCAATCGGTGCTGCAGGGTCATCCGCACTCTCCCGCCCGTACTGGAGCTTTGGTATAACCACATGGTACTGAAGTGGACCCCAGCATCCTCTAGGACGTATGAGAAAACAGGATTTTAATGCCTACCGGTAAATCCTTTTCTCCTAGTCCGAAGAGGATGCTGGGCACCTGACCCAGTGCGTACTTTACCTGCAGTTTGTTCATTATAGTTACACAAGTTGTGTTACATTTGTTTTCAGAGTGTTGCTGCAAATGGTTCATGCCTGTTGGCGTGTGTTATGTTGAATGCCATGTTGTGCGGCATGGTTGAGGTGTGAGCTGGTATGAATCTTACCATTAGTATTAAAGTAAATCCTTTCCTCGAAATGTCCGTCTACCTGGGCACAGTTCCTATAACTGAGGTCTGGAGGAGGGGCATAGAGGGAGGAGCCAGTTCACACCCTTTGAAAAGTCTTAGAATTCCCATGGCTCCTGCGGAACAGTCTATACCCCATGGTACTGAAGTGGACCCCAGCATCCTCTACGGACTAGGAGAAAAGGATATACCGGTAGGTATTAAAAATCCTGTTATTTCTCATAATGGAGAAAAATCAGTCTCAGTTAAAGAGCTTTGACAGTCTCGCTAATACTCCTAGCAATTCTACTGTACCTGGTGTAACACTGTAAGGGTGCAAGGTGCCGTTTCTTGGGGTATATGGCAGCACGCAGCAGCTGAGGAACAACACAAGTCCAGTTTCTGGTACAACTGGCCCCAGCCAGTTTTATTGTACAGAAAATAAAACAAACACCAAAAGAAAATACCTTGCCTGTCCGGCACTAACTAAACACAAGATGTTCCTAACTATCACTAAAACAAAAAAACACAGAGTTCTCCAGCAAACACTGTATAGCTCACTTGTATCAGGAAGCATGTTTCTCTCACAGAGATCCTGCAGTCTTCCCACGCAGTCTGCCCACCCTAATCAGGCCAGCAGCTCTATAACACTCTTACACAGCTAAAAGCCTGATTAGCCTTCTGTGAGGCCAAAGACCCGAACTGGGCCCAATGTCTGGAACTTGCCCCATCTCTCTTTCAGGGCCCTTACCCAGCTTTTCCAACAAACTGAAAAAGTTCTAACCAAACAAAACATATTCCTAGAAGTTTTCATTTTTCTAATACATGTAAGACAAGAACCTGGGACAAACATACCTGCCCTCAAACACTATCCCAGTGTTCTTGTCACACTAGTAATTTAATGAAAAATGCGGGTCCTTTTTCTGTGTGAAGGGGTCAACCCGGGTTGAAATTCCCAGGACTGCGACCCTGGAATTTTGACCCGGGTTGACCCTTTCACACAGACAAAATACCTGTGTTGATCCGCAAATTACCGGGCCATAATTCTTGACCTGGTAATTTTCTTGTCTTACCGTAGCCGCGGTAAGTGAAAGGGGTTGTCATACAGAGCCCGGCAACACGACCCGGCACTGAAATGCCAGGTAATTGCCAGGATTTCGGTCTGAAAGTGGTATTACAGAGGTTTTTTGGTGGAAAAAATCCTGGGACCTCACAATTAGTCCCAGTAATAGAGATTTCCCACTTATCCAGGTTCCTTGAGATATATAGCTGCAAAAGTAGGAATGTCATTACAGTCCCTGTTGGTGTAATGGTCAGGCATCCAAATACTTTTGTCCATAAAGGCTTGATACATCTCCCCTGCAGTTAGCAGGCTTTCTGCAATGCCAGTCTAGACAAACACATAGAGATGTGTCCTGCTACATTGTTGTTGCACATAACAGCATTTTGTAGCGGGACTGCGATATGTATACAGCATGGCATACCAACCCATATATGCACCGCTAGCTGGTTCCCATAGATTTACATGGGCAATGAGCGTATACTGGATCCCTTTGAAGTGAATGCATTGTGGGAGCATATGCATAGTGCACACCCTGCGATGTGGTGACTCGTGTGAGCCACAGTCTAAGAGGACACCTCTGTAAATGGGACCATACAGTGTATAATATTGTCAGGTGTAGACTGGGTAGCAGATTGGGGGTAAATTTACTAAAATGGGAGGTCTATTTAAAATGGGATGTTGCCCATAGCAACCAGTCAGATTCCAGGTATTATCTTCTAGAGGCTGCTAGACAAATGAGAAGTAGAATCTGATGGGATGTTGTCCATAGCAACCAATCTTAAATAGAACTCCCATCTTAGTAAATTTACCCCTTGGTCTCTATTTGCTTTACAGCCCATTCACTGCCATAAATATTGGTACATACAGTACTGTTAAGAGATTATTTGGCTGGACTTTCGGTGGGCGGGCCATCCAGCATGGCATCTTTTTTAGAAGGGCTCCGTCTTGCAGGCTGAGAAACCTCTAGCATCCTCCTGCTATTCACCCCACATTCTCCTAAGAGACCTTCCCTGCAACTCCCTGAACTTTAGGGAACTTGTGGATACCCTGCATGAGTACAGATGTAGCCAGCTTTATCTTGAGTGGCTGAGGCGTTTGTCCCGATCGAGCATACGCAGCGTACTGGGGCGTAGGGAGGCGCGCCTAGTCACAGAGAGGCTATCTAATCGCACGGAGACAGACGTTTGGCATTACCTTTACGTGTAATACCTGCGATCATCCACCAGATGTCGCTTTTTACAATCACCACTGCGCATGCGTGTGGGCTCCCGTAAAATATAATACTGAAATACTGTATACTGTATAGTAAGGGCTACTTTACTAGTCAGACAAACCAGTAGTGTACACTGACGCAAATGGACATGTTAGAAGTTCATTATTGCCTAATGAGATTAGGAATATTGTACAGTATGTTAGCATCCTAATCCCGTAGCCATTATGGCTTAATCAAAACTAATGGATTTATTCATCTGTCTGCGGTGAAGTGGTGAAGTGTTCCGCTTCCTACAGTATACTCGGAGTCCCGTGTTCGATTCCTAAAGTACTGTACAGTACGAACGCATGTTAGTTTTTTCCAGACACTTTATAAAAAATGTTATTCACATAAACCAGGGCAAAGCTGCAGGAGCAGATGTACTATTAAGGTTCTATGCACCATACGGTACACATACAATTCTATAGCAGGGCAGACTCAATCGAAATGGCTACCGCCTGTGACTCCTTGCCCCATGGAGGTCCTCAGCTATGGAGCGAGTGATGACATAGATTTTGCGGACAACGGAGCAGTGCTGAAGGTGCGTCACAATCCCCTCGCTAACGGGCGTCAAAGGCTACTGAGCAATGCTGAAGGAGCGTCACAAACCCCTCGCTAAAATACACATAGGGGCGATAGGGATAAGCGAGGTCTATGCACATTACGGTACACTGGACTTGATCGCATAGCACACTGTCAAAATATCCGTCGCCCCTGAACCCCCACCACGTGGCAGGCAGCGCTCGGAGATGGAGTGAGAGATAGCAGAAGTCTTGAACGCTATGAAATTAAATCTGAAAATGTAAATATGAAATGCATTACTAATGTGCAGCATTATGTGTATAAGGTGTGTTAAATATTTTCTGGCGTAACATAAGGAAAGGGCACTACTGCATGGTCTAATGCAGTGGTTCTCAAACTCGGTCCTCAGGACCCCACACAGTGCATGTTTTGCAGGTAAACCAGGAATTCCACAGGTGTACTGTATTAATTACTCACTGACACATTTTAAAAGGTCCATACAGTAGGTGGAGCTAATTATTTCACTTGTGATTCTGTGAGACCTGCAAAACATGCACTGTGTGGGGTCCTGAGGACTGAGTTTGAGAACCTGTGGTCTAATGTAAATAAAGATCAATGTGGTGGGGTGTAATGTGAATAATGGGCAATACTGTTAGGAGTAATGTGGTACTATCATATGATGTAACGAGAATAAAAGACACTACTGCATGATATAATGTGAATAAAGTTGCAGTACTGTGTTGTGTCATTTCATCGGGGGGTATTATTGTGTTACCATGCCCCTTCCCAGCAAGAACATGCACTGTTTTGGGATGGCACTAAATGTGCACATTGTTCCTATTTAAATTATAGGGGGTAGGAGCGCCAAAATGGGTGATGGTGCAGGGTTAGAGGCGGAACTAGCATCTGTGCAAGAGGGCATCAGCCAAAATCTAGCCTAGGGCATCATGTTGGTCAGGTATGGCTCTGATAATACTGTATACTGTACTGTTACTGTACTTTGCATTCAATAGAGATATTGTTTGCACACAGGTTTTACATGAATCATTGGCAATACTGCAGGAGTGTCTCATTAGGCAATCTAAAATATACCACGACTATGGGTGGGGATACAGTAGGTAAGTTCTGTCACCATAAGCTGTCTGCTGTGTATAGCAGATTTCCATCTGGGATGCATTTGTGTGTTTGTAATAAGAAAAAAAACATTTTACTGTACATTTAGTGGATACAGTATTTCTCCCACATAACGGCACATCATACTGTACAGTTACCCCCATGTACTGTACCGTACCATACTGTGTAATGGAATATTTATTGGAAAAGCATCAATATTAATGTAAAAAAAAGTATTTATTACAACATCTGATTGCATGTACTGTACTGATCAAAATGTACAGTACTCTTATTCAGGACTTATAAAACAGAAAATAACTGTTCATACACATCAATAACATTACTACTGTATAATATTCTACATTAGTTTATGCAATAATCAGACAAAGGCAATTTTATAAACATTTTTAATAATACACCAATTTAAAATTTTAAACAGAAAATACAGTACAGAACTACATATTTGTGGCTTGACCATTTCTTTCGACTATAACAGGTAATACTTTATACAGGTGATTTATATAATTATTACAATGTTCAGGTGTGAGTACTTCTAGCCAAAATTTCTTTATCCCATCCAACAGCTGCTGTTTTGTTGTTGGCTTCGCAACACTCCTAATGTACCTCTTCAATTGAGCCCACACTAATTCAATTGGATTCATGTCTGGTGATCTATAAAAAAAAAAAAAAGAGTATAGAAAAAAAGTTAGTCAATTAATGACATTAAATAGAGAAAATTAAACATACGATATTGTACTGTTTATTAAACCAAAAAATACATTTACATTAATAGAGTGCTATCCCAAATTTTACTTGTACACTGTTGAAAGAATACTCACTCTGGTGGTGTGCGTTCCCAATTCATACCTTTCTCTTCCATAAATTTGGCTGAGGCGGAGTGCTTAGGATCATTGTCTTGGAATATCCTATGGTGAGTTGGGTAATATTTATTCACAAATGGCACCATACATCCCTCTGCTATTGTTTCTTGGAAAAATTTCTTATCCATGATCCCTACAGAAATAAAAAAAATGTTCATTAATAAGCAACTCATTTTATTGTGCAGTTACATGTACTCTACAGTACAGCATGTATTTTTACAGAACACAGGCACAGAATAAAGTATAGTACTGTACCTTCAAAAAATAATAGGGGACCAGCTCCTAATCGTGTTATGCCTCCCCATGCATGGACTTTCAATGGATGCTTTGGCCGTGGTTTTAATGAGATATGGTTACGTTTCCGGAATGACATTCTGGAGAACCGCTCAAGGGCAACAGACGATTCATCTGTGAAAATGACATCATGAAATGTTTCACCACTCTCAATCCATCGCCGTGCCAGTTCCACTCTCTCTTTTCTTTATTCACATCTCTTATCATGGGAGATATCCTGTGAAGAGCCAAAAATAATGAAATCAGATACAGTAATGAAAGAGATTACTGTATATACAGTAGACTGTATGTGCAGTATACTGTATTATACCTACTGTATACATTAAACTGTACATACATTACAGTATATACGGAGTAATATATATATATATATATATATATACACACACACACAGAGTATACAGTATGTAATCACAATAAGCCGGCAATGATTTATTGCTGTCTCTGAGTGCCTATACAGTAGGTATCTCTTTTGGGATAGATTATATATATATATATATATATATATACACACACACACACACACTGTGCTGTATATAGTATAAAGTACACACTCTGTATAATGATTTATGGCATTGTTATATCACTTATCAAGGGATTATTAACAGTGAATAAGTGTGCATTTACTGTATGGTATATATTGCTTTCAGTATTTTACCTTGTTGCGCCAAAGGTCCATCCCATTTTCCGTCGCATCCTTCTGACGCTGGTGGCCGATATGTCCAGGTCATACTTGGTATGGAGAATTTGTTTTATTTGCAAAGCAGTACGCTCATCATCCTCACGAGTTAGTTCCTCCACAATTTGTTGCACTCTCCTACAGTACAATAGAGTATGAAAAATATGAATTAATGAACAGCACAATCAGTTAGATGAAGTGGTTTTTTTTTTTATTTCCAAAAAATTGTCTATGGTATACAGCAAGTCATTTAAACATTACAGTAGTGTACAGTACGTACCATATGCATTTTGTAGGAAATACAAATCTAGGCGTTGTTCTCTCGAAAGCATGATAGCGCACCGTTTCTAAAGTGACTATAATGCCACTTTCCTTGAGCCATGCATGGATCTCTTTGATGGTTTTATTTTCTTTTTTCATGTTGGCGTTTATCTTACTCATCGTTTTGTTGATAGTTACTGGCATATTGTTCAACTGTAATTCCTGTATGGAGAAAAAACATTTGTGAATACTGTAGTCTAAAATTTACACATCTGAAAATTTGTAAGAGTTTTATGATAAAAGTTAATACTGTACATGTTAACTATACAGTACCTGATGTTCAAATTTTAGTACTGTATACTGTACAGTACTGAAAATACCACATCAGTGTTATGGACTGCAATTAGTTTCCTGTATAAAACAGATAGAGTAAATAACCCTCCTTGGAAGTGCATGGGCCCTGTGAGACTTACAGTAGTGTACAGCATAAGGGATGACTGACATGATGTACAAGCATTACATACAGTACATGTCAGTACTGTATGTAAATTCTTCAATTATTGCCTAACAACAATGTTGCTTACTGTATATTAAATACTGTAGGCCTAGAAATGTGCATCTCAATATGGTAGTTAAAAAAACAGAGGGGCCTATGGGGATAAGCGAGTTCTATGCACATTAAAAATGGCCGCCGACCGTGAACTCCCAGCACGTGGCAGCGCTCGGATATGAAGTGAGAGATGGCATAAGTTTTACAGGCCAAGGGGCAATGCTGAAGGAGCGTCACAATCCCCTAGCTAAAATACACCGGGATAAGCGAGGTCTATGCACATTACGTTACACCGAGCTCGATCACATAGCAAACTGACAAAATGGCCGCCGACCGTGAACCCCCAGCACGTAGCAGCGCTCGGATATGGAGTGAAAGATGGCATAAGTTTTACAGGCCAAGGGGCAATGCTGAAGGAGCGTCACAATCCCCTAGCTAAAATACACAGAGATAAGCGATGTCTATGCACATTACGTTACACCGAGCTCGCTCGCATAGCAAACTGACAAAATGGGCGCCGACCGTGAACCCCCAGCACATGGCAGCGCTCGGATATGGAGTGAGAGATGGCATAAGTTTTACAGGCCAAGGGGCAATGCTGAAGGAGCGTCACAATCCCCTAGCTAAAATACACCCACCGGTATAAGCGAGGTCTATGCACATTACGATACACCGAGCTCGATCGCATAGCAAACTGACAAAATGGCCACCGACCGTGAACCCCCAGCACGTGGCAGCGCTCGGATATGGAGTGAGAGATGGCATAAGTTTTACAGGCCAAGGGGCAATGCACAGGGACATTACAGTAAGGATATTCATGTAAGTATATAAATAATTGTAAACAGTAAATGAAAGAATTACCGATCAAATACTGTATGAAGAAACTGTGTCAATGAGCTGGAACACGTGAGGCTAGCACCGACATGATGTGAGGAGGGGAATGGGGGAAGCAGGGAGACACAGACTGAGAGTTATATAGTGGGAGGAGCATGGTCCCCAGCAGCACAGAGTGTATCAGGAGATGAGTGATGTGTCAGTGAGGACAGGGCTGCATGTGACATGATGTGAAGAGGGGAATGGAGGCAGCAGGAAGACACAGACTGAGAGTTATATAGTGGGAGGAGCAGGGTCCCCAGCAGCACAGAGTATATCAGGAGATGAGTGATGTGTCAGTGAGGATAGGGCTGCATGTGACAGGGGCAGTGACATGATGTGAGGAGGGGAATGGGGGAAGCAGGGAGACACAGACTGAGAGTTGTATAGTGGGAAGAGCGAGGGGACCAAAAAGGGGTCCGGCCACTACACAATCTGCATCAGAGAAGCCAGATACAGTATGTCGAAAGTATACAGTATACTAGATCGCCAACAAACGTAAATTACAGTAACAAACAACTATCACTGTAATTTACCATCCTCATCCCGTAGCGAAGCACGGGTATTCAGATATCTACAATGTTATTTATACTGTGTGTTTAATATTTACATTTAGTTTTGTAAACAGACATTCTTAACATCACGGGCAACCAGATCTCACAGGAAGTGTCCCACCTTCCCTCCCATCTGGATTGCAGTGAGTTATCTGTGCTGGTCAGGACAGGTGGGTGGGACTGTATAAATCACTACAGTATGTACACTACTGTATTTGACAATACTTACCAGCTTGGCGGCGCCTGTCCCGCCTTCTATGCCGTCGTGCTCCCAGCCCTGTAAAAATATATATACAGTTTAATGGCAGCATACTGTACAGCCAATGAAATTCAACATTGACAGCATCTTTATGACATCACTATCAATGGAATTGTTCATTCTAGTACCCTGCAACTAATCACTCAGGAGGGCATAGTGTACTGTACTGTCTTCAAAACTTAAGGGGCACATTTCTAAATGTGACATACAGTACACTTACAGTATCGCTACAGTACAGTAGGTCCAGGGTATTAGACAGAACACTACCTTTATAGACATTGTAACACACATTAGCATTGCCCTTATAAACATTATGACACACATCAGCATGCAGCCCTCCCACCCTTAACCATCTCAGTACTGTTCATTACAGTATAAATTGATTTCATGACCGATGATGCAGCACTCACCTGAATTCATCTTATTCACGTCATGTCACAGTAGTGCAGTTTATTCACGTTACTGTACTGTACGTCACAGTAGTGCAGTAGTATATCCACATTACGTCACAAAGTAGAGATCTGCCACAGTCAGGAACCTTATAACACATTATGCAAGAGTAATGCACGTCAGAACACATTAGGCCACTGTAACATCCCTTAGAATAATTTCTGCCACAGTAACCTGCCTTAGAACACTGTACTATCTGAAACAGAAATCTCCCTTATAACCAAAAAATATTGACTGGAACTTTGGGAATAAAACCCGGGACTCTCAGCGTGGGAGGCAGGAGACTGCAATTACAGCTGCACGTTACACTGAATGATAATGTACGATACACTGCACAATACGCTGCAGCTACACTGCACGACAAACTGCAATTACACCACACGATGCACTGCACGATACTGCATATGCACTGCACTATGTGATACAGTGCACTGCACAATACGACAAACTGCACATTACAGTGCACAATACGCTGCAGGTACACTGCACGACACTGCATACTGTATGCACTGCACTGCGTAATACAACAAACTGCACATTACACTGCACATTTCCCTGCAAAATATACAATGTACACTGCACAAAACACTGCAATTACCACATGTGTATACAGTACACTGCACGATGTGATTCACTATGCATTACACTCACTGCACAATACCATATACTGAATGTACACTGCATGACACACTGCAATTACGCAGCACGATACACTGTGATACACTGCATATACTGTACACTGCATGATACACTGCACAATCGTAGACCACGTGGATTGTAAAGAACTATATATACACACAAGTTAAAAAAATAATAGTTTTTGTAATACTCATGTCGATCTTTTTCCATGTCAACTTAACGGCCATGTCAACCTACAGTATAACTGTTGTCAACCAATTTCAAAAGCCACACCATCTAGGTCGACACCAATTGGTTGACACCAGATCTAGGTCGACATGGTGTCGACCTAGATGGTGTCACTTTTGACATGGATAGTAAATGTAAGAAAAATTGAAAAAGTGTAAAAAAAAAACAAATTGACCTTTTGACCCTGGTTAATGTTTGGGCCTTGTTTAACCATTTGTTTACCACAGATACAGTGCTGTATAGACCGGATACCTGCTGCTACAGCAGCCACCTGCTATAATGTACTGTACCTGTAAATACAGTAACTTAAAGTACAGTAAGCTACAGTAATGTACTGTACTTACAATCCCTTATGGCCTGCAGGCGCCTTGGAGTCCTGCGGACGAGGTCACTCCACCTCCTCTGCAAGGACCTCACGGATTTCCTCTGATTGTAAGTTCGGAGGATCTCCCTGCTGGCCCTCCTGTAGGCTCAGACCTTCTCCTCGTTGCGGGCGAGACTTCTGTCCCGCCAGCGAACGAGGAGATGCAGCTCACCGAGAGTATAAGGACGGTCCCTTACAGCATCCATGACACCGTCCTTATGCGCAATGAGCGTCTCAGACGTCGTGCATCTCAGACGTCGTGCGTTCCAGGCATTCAGCGTTGTTACTGTGTGACAGTTTCCCTTAGTTTTGAATATGCCCTTTGTTTGACCACTGTATTTTCCACTGTCTCGCCCTACGCCCTTCACTCCTGGGAGCCTGCACATGTCCTGTGCAATACACAAACGCAGAAGATCTACAATGCCGCTGTGTAGTTGCATTTAGCGTAAAGAATCGCTCCTGCAGATGTACTCTGATTTATATGTAACTTGTGTGCACCCTTCCATTGACTGTCTTACAATGAAAATAAAATAATACAGTATATTATTACAATAAAAAAAAAAAGAAGGCACATCAGGTCTCGAACCCTGGACCCCCAGCGTGGGAGGTGGGAGCCTTCATCGCTAGCCCACGACGCCTCATGAGAGATTCCCAAATTCGTGTGTAAAAGTACAGCAAACAGCGCCCGGCCCCCTCCCCATTGGTGTTGGTTTATGCCTTAGGGGACTCGGACGCTCGCATTTGTAAAGCACGGTATTTTCCACCGCCTCCCGCTAGCCCATCGCCCTTGCCCCCTGGGAGCCTGCACAGATCATGCAGTGGACAGGGAGGGAATTCAGGTCCTGTGCAATACACAAACGCCGAAGATCTACAGCAGAGGTTCTCAAACTCAGTCCTCGGGGGCACACACAGTGCATGTTTTGCAGGTAACCCAGCAGGTGCACAGGTGTATTAATTACTCACTGACACATTTTAAAAGGTCCACAGGTGGAGCTAATTATTTCACTTGCGATTCTGTGAGGAGACCTGCAAAACATGCACTGTGTGCGCCCCTGAGGACCGAGTTTGAGAACCTCTGATCTACAGTACTGGTTTACTCACTCAGTATACACTCATTTCTACTCATTATCGCTGTGTAGTGGCATTTAGTGTAAAGAATCGCTCCTGCAGATCTACTCTGATTTATGTGAAACTTGTGTGCATCCTTCCATTGGATGTATTAGAGAGAAAAAAAAATATTAAAGTGAATGTCACGGGAACACATAAAAAAAAGGTTGGCACTTCCTTCCCATTGGTGTTGGTTTATGCCGTAGGGGACTCGGACGCTCATATAATTGCATTTCAAAGGCACGGTATTTTCCATCGTCTCCCCCTACCCCCATCGCCCTTCCCCCCTGGGAGCCTGCACAGATCATGCAGTAGACAGGGAGGGAATTCAGGTCCTGTGCAATACACAAACGCCGAAAATCTACAGTACTGTTTTGCTCAATTAGTTGCATCAGAATACACTCATTTCTACTCATTGCCGCTGTGTAGTTGCATTTAGCGTAAAGAATCACTCCTGCAGATGTACTCTGATTTATATGTAACTTGTGTGCACCCTTCCATTGACTGTCTTACAATGAAAATAAAGTAATACAGTATATTATTACAATAAAAAAAAAAAAGAAAGCACATCAGGTCTCGAACCCTGGACCCCCAGCGTGGGAGGTGGGAGCCTTCATCACTAGCCTACGACGCCTCATGAGAGATTCTCAAATTCATGTGTAAAAGTACAGCAAACAGCGCACGGCCCCCTCCCCATTGGTGTTGGTTTATGCCTTAGGGGACTCGGACGCTCGCATTTGTAAAGCACAATATTTTCCACCGCCTCCCGCTAGCCCACCATTCCCATTATGCCTTAGGGAACTCAGACGCTCATGTACTGTACATGTATTTTAAAAGCACAGTGTTTATACATTGTACTGTACATTCTTCCTATTACACAATTAGTTGCGTCTCCATAGGTCACCATCTTTTTCCACCGCCTCCCGTTACGCCTAGAGTATTAACATTACAGTCGTCACTGACCAATTGCCAGAGCTGTAGATCAATTAGCCGCTATACTGTACGATCGAAAGTACTGGATTAGTGGAGCATTAGCCACCCAGTGGTGGAGATGTGTAATGCATGCTGAGTATCTAGAATCGCCTCAACGCGCCTGCCTGTGATTAAACTCAGCTATCGCCTTAGCGTGACTAAACGTCCGTCTAGGCGGAGAATCGGTCAAGATAAAGGTGGCTACATCTGTAGGTGCACAACGATATACCCCCGGAATCCGGCCCTCAAAGAGACGGCCTGCATGAACGCCGGAGTGCTGACTGGCGTGAAAAGTGGACTACCAGTGCTGACCTGTGCTCTGCTGTCCTAGCCTCGGTCACTTACGCTGGGATTCTCCTTTACCTCCTACTCCTTGGCGGGGACCTTCGTGTTCTGTGGCCGAGTGGATCCGTGGATTCCTGGAGATGGACTTGCGGCTCCTGCTCCCCTGTGGATGCTTGATTGACCTGCCGCCGGGCGTGTGTGGAGAACTCCGCTGCTGGTTGCGGCGGGGCACCGGGACGGCGGTGATCCGCGACACAGTAGCCTCTGCATCTGACTCTGCTCCTTCTGCCATTGTTCCCCCGGCGGTACTGCAGAATCCGGAGACAGAGCTGGCGCGGCGGAGCGGAGGGCGGCATCCGTGACTGAGGCCGGGTGAGTGACGGCGGAAGATTAAGGGGGATGCCTGCCTGAGGAAGCGAGGCGGGCGCCGGCAGCGTTCAGAACCTGGAGACATCAGCCGGGTGCAATCTACTCATTGTGATTTGTGTCTGGGGGGGGGTGGCTGCTACTGCCCCAACGCTGTCCTCGGTTCCTTGTTTGTTCACCCCTCTCCCAAGCCCGGTGTCCCTGCTACCTGGGAACTCTATGAAGATAACCTGACTGCTGGGATCCTTGTTCTCTTGTGGTGGATGGGCAGTGATGGTGACTACTAGGGTGGGCTACATATATACCCAGGCCCATTGGGGTGCCCTGGTGGAATTGCTTGAGTGCCTCTCCTACATTGGCCGTAATTTTGAGGGGGGGGGCCCTCACTATGGACGCTCTGCTGCTGTTGGCCCTGCATTGTTAACTGCCGTGACTGTAAGGTACACAGGACGGATCACTAGCTGCTTGGTCCTGCTGCTGGGACTGGGACTTTACCTGGCGAACCTGTGTGGACCCCTCCTCATTTAGTTAATACCAGCCTGTTTATTGCCTCTTCCTAACCTCTTTCTTCTCTACTCGTACCTTCTTACTGTTTCTTCCTTTGTACCACGCTTGACTCTTCCCTCCTTCTTTTTCTATTAATCCACTTCTGATATTGTATTTAATACTATGTGTGAAACTGCCTCTCAGGGCATGAAAATATGGTTTACTAGGGATACATGTTGTCCCATTGCTGAATAATCTTTTAGACTGTACTGCCACCTAGTGGTTACTTAATGATGACACGTCTAGATACATCTTATAGGCTCTATTTCTCCATTTCTTAGGCTGTGTTGCCACCTAGTGGCCACTGGAGGTTGTGCAGTACAGTTTTACTGGCTCTATTCCTCTGCTGTTGCATGTGCATTGGGAAGCCCTTTATCCTGTGCAACCTCTGATATTACTAGCAAAGTCATTATCGTTTCCATTTGTTTTATGGTTTTAACGCATAGGCCTGAAAGGTATTGTTAGCTCAACAAGTTATAGGACTATGCTAATGAGCGAAGGTTCTCTGTTCACCTCAATTGATATTTTGTAGTAGTGATGTATATCTGACCAGATAGCTCTGTTGCTTTTCTGCAGATTGTACTAGTATTATAGACGTATAACTGTGCAGACGTTCTCTTTAGTTAGACACTGGGGTACGTGGCCTCACTGCCACCATAATTTTGCAGCGCGGTGGATGGTGTGTTATGGACAAATACGTCCATAGGACCTTGTCTGGCAAATCGTCCCAATCAACTGTAAACACTAGAATGAGTAAGAACAAGCAGAGTCAGGGGAAGTTGCACCCTCCCTCGCCCTCCCGGGGGGGGGGGGGGGGGGGTAACCCTCAGGATGTGGTGATGGACGGGGATATGTCTTTGGATCAGTCGTCCCTCTCCAGAATGGCTCAAGAACTGTCCAAATTCCTGATGCCTCAGATTGATAGCAAACTTGAAAACATACAATTTATTGATCGGAAACTTGAACAGATCCAGACGGCGCTAGACACCACTCTGGCTAAACTGGAGACGAATTCCTCTAGACTCACTTCAGTGGAGCAGAGGGTGAGCGATACTGAAGATCAGGTGCAGTCACTGCAGCGCACCTCGGATTCTCACTCAACAGTTGTTGCAGCTATGCAAGCCAAGAAAGACGGCTTAGAAAATAGAGATAGGAGGTCGAACCTAAGATTTGTGGGTATCCCGGAGTCTGTCCGCGAATCGCAACTCTCGGAGTTCTTGTCTCAGGAAGTCTTTACTTCGCTGGAGATTCCTGGGGGGTCGTTTCTGCCTCACATAGAGAGAGTCCACAGAATTGGTCCGACTAGATCTGATGTGGACTCGAGACCGGTTATTGCTAAATTTATTGACTTCCGTATGAAGGAACAAGTTCTTCATTCCTATCGTAATGTTTCCCAACTGAAGGTGAGGGACAGGACTGTCCTCATTTTTCAGAATTTTTCCGCCTCTGTGGCGCAGAAGCGACGGGAATTTTCTAATGTTTGTAGATTACTCCATGACAACAACACAAGGTTTGCAGTGATGTGCCCGGCTAAGCTGCGTATCCAAGACAATGGGCGCAAAGTTTTCTTTTCAGACCCAAGAGAGGCCAAATCTTACGTTACTAGAATGCTTGACCCCAGGAGTCCAGATAATCCCTAATCTGCACATGAGTAATTTATCTTTCTTATCCATCTTAGTATAAAATGGTTATACGTACTTATTAGAGCTACTTGGTCGTTTTGCTCTCGCACTTACCTTATGTTCTTAGGTACAACACAAGTGTCACTCTTACTGAGGATGCTTGTCGGGTTAACGTGGTTTGGAAAAATAGTTAGAAAATGTTTGAAGCAGTGTATCTTTTTTTGGTTATGTTTTTTGTTCAGTCTGCGCCTGGTCGCCCCTCCTCGGGACATGGATTGCCCACTAGCGCTCTGTATTATCTATCCACAGCTTCCTGCTTGCTGGGACAGGGAGTGGATAACTGACATTTTGGTATCTGACTTACACATGCACCCTCGTTTAGGTGTTGGTTAATCCCACTCAGGATCCTCACTCTCCTCCTGTGGCTCCCACTGGTTCGGGTTTTAAGATAGTCTCTTGGAACGTCGGGGGACTTAACTCCCCAGTTAAGCGGAAATGGGTAGTAACACTTAAAAAGGTTCTGTCCTCACGTTGTGTTTCTGCAGGAAATGCATTGGCTGGAGGGTGCGGATTCCTCACTTAGGGCTACATGGATAGATAGCTGTATTTCGGCTGATTTTCATAGAAAAGCGAGAGGGGTTGCCATCCTATTCCACAAAGACCTCAATAACACCATTCTAAATTCAATCCGAGATAGTGATGGTCGATATTTGATATTGGATGTAGAAATTTGGGGAACAAAGTACACCCTGGTGAACGTCTATGCACCCAATGTGGGGACTGTGGATTTTATACAGGAACTGACAGGCCTGCTCTCGCAGAGGGACAATTTTGCTTTGGTAGTAGGTGGGGATTTTAATTCGGTGAATGACCCTATTCTAGATAAACGGCCTCCCCCAAGAAATTTGACTTCCCCATTGTGGAAACAGCTGTTGTTGTTGAGGGCCACTCTCCAGCTCACAGATATATGGCGACTGTTGAACCCCACAGACAAGTCGTACACGTTTTACTCTAATGTGCACCACTCGTGGTCCAGAATAGATGCCTTGTTGGTAGCTGACTCCTTAGTGACGTATGTGAAGAACACTGATATACACAATATCTTAATTTCCGACCACGCTCCCGTCTCCTTAACTTTAGAAAGGACTGTACACTCTAACGAAACTAGATTCTGGCGGTTTCCTAGCTATTTGTACAAGTCAGATGACTTTCGGAAATTTCTCACAGGCAATTGGTTGAATTATTTGGGCGACAACTTAGATTACTGGGACAGGCCACATATTTTCTGGGGCGCGGCCAAAGCGGTTCTCAGAGGCCAAATAACTGAATATGTAGTTAGACACTAAAGGAAATCCACAGCTACTTACCGCTTATTGCATGCATCCATGTCTGAAGCCCTTCGTGACCACCTCCTACTGCCAACGGAGCACTCACTACATAAATACACTCAGGCTACACAGCTATTGAATGACTTTTTATTGTCCCAGGCTAAGAGAGATATAGTATTTTCTCGATACAAGTATTATCAGTGGGGAAACAAGACGGGGCTACTATGTCCAAAAAACGGCGCCCTACCCGTTACATAACGGCTATTAGAGACAGACAGTCAGGCCAATTGCTCACTGACACAAGGGCAATTGTGAACCACTTTGAATCATACTTTACTAGCCTGTATTCTAGTCTTCCTTTTGATAGTGAAGCGCATGACGGGTTGCCGAGAAGAGCGGATTTGCTCCGGTTGTCACAAACTCAGGCTGAGGCACTGATTGCACCTATCACAACTTTAGAGGTGGATGCGGCAATATCGAATCATAATTTGCATAAGTCTCCGGGGCCTGACGGTCTGTCCAATGAATTCTATAAAATTCTTCATCCACATATTGCCTCCACACCACTTGAATTATTCAATGATATTATGAGAAAATCACACACCATTCCACCATTTTAATACTGCCCATACTATATTGATCCCTAAACCTACTCAGGATCCCCAGTCAGTGAACTCCTACAGGCCTATTACTTTACTAAACACTGACATTAAATTGTTTACCAAAATACTTTCAGACAGATTGCAAACGATTTTGCCCCAGGCCTTGACCCCTCATCAACTAGGATTTGTTAGAGACAAACATTCTGTGAAAGGGGTGCGGGCGACAGTGGCGGCCAGCGTTATTTCTGCGCACTCGCACCTGTCCAGAAATATTTTGCTGAGTCTTGACACAACAAATGCCTTTGACACTGTGCTATGGCCCCATTTATTCTCGGTGCTACGCCGTAGGAACTTCCATCCAGACTTTATTAAAACCATACAATACCTGTATACTTCCTCCTCCACTACCATTTTGATAAATGGCGCATGTAGTGACCCGATTGTTATACATAGGGGCACACGTCAAGGCTGCCCAATGTCCCCACTTTTATTTAACCTGGCGATAGACCCATTACTGCGCATCTTGCAAAATGATGTTCAATTCAAGGGAATCAAGATAGGGCGAAGGGAGATTAAACTGACTGCATTTGCTGACGACGTCCTGTTGTACATAGGTAACCCGTCAGAATCACTTCTACATATTTTTGAACTTTTGCAGGCATACGGGAATGTTTCGGGTTATTGTATCAACTGGTCGAAATCGGTGGCACTCAGATTGGGTTCAGGGAATTTTGCAAGAGAGGGAGTGGGTAATTTACATTTAACGTGGACGTCTGACTCCATATCATATCTGGGCGTTAGGATTCCTCGAATTCCAGGACTGTTATATAATATGAACTTTACTCCTATTATACGTAAGATAGCTGCTGAGCTGGAGGGTTGGAAATCTTTGAACCTGTCATACCTGGGGAGAGTCAATCTAGTCAAATTGTGTCCTTCCCTCGCCTTATGTATATATTTCAAACCCTTCCATGTATGATTTTGTCTAAGGACGTTCAATATTTACATTTCTTGTTTAGAAAGTTTATATGGCAAGGGAAAAAGCCAAGAATTAGTCTACTTAAACTGCAACAAACAACTAGTAATGGAGGTCTGAACTTCCCTAACGTGGTTTGGTATTCCCAGGCGGCTCAGATGAGATACCTTGGTGATTGGTTGCATAACCAGAAGAATTATACGAACACAGATTTGGAAAGGGAATTCTTGCGAGGTGGGGACTTGGTCAGTTTCCTACATATGAGTGACCGGGAAGTCTCGGCTCACATCAAGGAGAATCCGCTTTTGTGGTATGTCAGGAAACTGTGGGTGGGTTTGAGACGTCAGCATAAAGTGAATGTGCAGAAATCCCTTTTCCTTTCATTCATAGATAATCCTGACTTTCAGAGTGGAAACGCATATTTCCCGTATAACATTTGGAGAGCGGGAGGAATTCTTAATATTGGGAGTCTGGTTGACATCCGGGGGGGGCCTTGACGTTCCGGGAGGCAGCTGCTAACTTTCCAGTGGTTGAGCCATACCCAATAGCTTTCTTACTAGCTCAACACTATGTAGGAGACGTGGTTCGATATCTCTCCCCAGTGGACTGGCACAACCCGGTTGATGCCTTACTCCAACAGACTTCTATGACCAAGAAGGCCATTTCGATTGCCTACAAGCACCTCAGACTGGTGGTGGATTTTTCAACACGGTCAGAAGGTTTAGCGGCCTGGAAACCATATTTCCCTCACATAACCCTAGATAGGATCTTGAAGGTACACACATTGCCATGCACGACTCTCTCATCACAAGGTACAAGGAAATGTTTCTTAACATTCTGCACAGGACGTATCTTGCTCCTCATAGAAGATTCCTGATTGGTCTCTCTCCCACATGAATGTTGGAAATGTGGTGGGGCCCAAGCTGATCTTTACCATTGCCTTTGGCTTTGCCTACTGATTAAGGGGTTTTGGGTGCAAATTCGTAGATATGTAGTGGAACACTTAGTTAACTATTTACAATTAACGCCAGAATGGGCGCTCTTTGGTATCTTCCCAGACAACCAACGACTGTCCAAAGGCAGCAAGAAGTTGTTGTTAGCTGTTAGCGCAGCAGCCTTGAAATCCATCCTGCAAGTTTGGATCCATCCCGAACCCCCGTCACTGACCTTTTTCAAAACAAAGCTGTTTTACCTGTTCAGGATGGAATGGGTGGGGATGACATTAGAAAAGGATAATAAAGCAGAAAAGTTTTTGATGTTTGGGAAAGTTATGTGGCCACATTATCTGCCCCTCTGAAATCGCAACTCCATGAATCTCTAACGAATAATTTGTGGTACATGACCAGGGTAGTGGGGGGGACCCTCCCATTGTCCTATAGTGCCTTTCTTTCCTGTCCTGGGGGGGTGGGGTGACTGGTGCTGACGCTATTTTTTCTGATTTTTATTCCATTTTTCTTATGGATTGTTGTATATTTTGGGTAATCCAGTTAGTTTATGGAAATTATTGTTTTACTGTACTGTTGTGTTGACACTCCACTGTGCTACGGAGTTTAAGTACAATATCTGTAGTGTTTGTATTTATTTGTCTCTGATCTCAGACCATACAAACAACAGTCAACTTGATGGTACTAATGATTAATAGTTTATTGTGATAAACATATAATATGTACAACTTTCCCAATGATACTCGTATTCTGTTTGCTGATATATACATTGCTTCAATTAAAAAAAAAAAAAAGAGATTATTTGACCATGCTCTCTGGGGGTTGCTGGACCTATAATTAATGGCACCCACTAGGCAGATCTGGATTAAGATAGGGGCGTTTGTCCCGATACCCCGAAACAAAGGGGCCCCTCACACAGACGAATCTGACCTGCAACTGGGATAGCAAATGCCGTTGCTCAGGCTGCATACGGCTCCCGAGTCCCCTCATCAGTGGCACATCACATACTACATCCATGCCGCTGATGAAGAAACTTGGGAGCCGTGTCTGCGCTGCACTGTATGCAGCCTGAACAGCAGCAGGCGCTATCCCAAGTGCATGGCCAGTAAACATGGTAAGTGAGGGGCTCCGGAGCTGCTTATACCTTCGCTATATGCAGTCACAGTAGCTTCAGCCCTGGTCCTAATTGCAGGGTCAGAGGTGAGTACCTGGCTGGCACGTGGGGGGAAGGGATGAATGTTGGGGGATTTGCACTGTGACCATAATGGGGGGGAAGGGGCTTATGGACAGGGCAAGGGGTAATTTTATTGGAGGGGGCCCCACAATACAGTCGTCCCAGGGCCCCGACAAGCCTTAATCCGGTCCTGTCACTGGGTATTGTGAAATTTTACAACAAAAATACAGGGGCCCATTTATCAATGAGTTTTAGCTATTTCAAACGTGTTGCATATGATAAATGATAAACCATTTCAAAATGCAACATGTTTTATGCTGGGTACACAATGTGTGATATGTTGTTACTCGCATTGGTGCATATCGGACAGTGTGTGTGCCTGATATGTGGGTTCCCATGGTCGCTGGTGACATCATCAGGCATGATGTGCTGTACATCAAACCTGGCAATGGTGGTATTCCGAGTTGATCGCAGCCAGCAACTTTTTGCTGCTGCTGCGATCAACTAGTACACGCCTATAGGGGAGTGTATTTTAGCTTAGCAGGGCTGCGATCGCTTGTGCAGCCCTGCTAAGCTAAAAAATTTAAAGCAAAAGAAGACTAGGCCTATACCTACTTACCTTGTGCGACGATCCCTGCGATGCTGGAGCCGGCTTTGACGTCAGACATCCGCCCTCCGTTCTCCAGGACACGCCTGCGTTTTCTCACCACTCCCCGAAAACGGCAGCCAACAGTCCGTATCCTCCCTGGGACGCCTTCTTCCTGCCAATCTTCTTTGCGGTCGGCTCTGCGACCGCTTCCTTCGTTAGCCGCGCCATAACCCGGCGAGCCCTGTCGCCCGGGCAACATCGGGCATGCGCACTGCGGCCACCGCGCATGCACATTCCGTACCCGTTTGCACCACAGCGATAAACCACTGCGTGCGAATGGGTCGGAATGACCCCCAATATCGCTTGTGACAACATGTATGCAAATGAAGGTCGGAACAGTGACCGTTCCGTCCTTTATTAACATAGCTCAATCTGTACCCAGGTTCCGATATGTCAGTCCGTCATGCTGATGTATCAGCTGGGTACACATCGCTCCAATGTGCACCCAGCAATTGCTAAAACTCATTGATAAATGGGCCCCACAGTTTTTTATGCTACACTCAGTGGATGCTATGCAATATGTCTCAACCTTCTGCAAATCAATGTAGAACAGCGCAGTACACTGAATTCCGAACTGCCTTCCTAATATATGTAAGCATTCGTTGGTAAGCTCTGTGCAGCAGGGATGTGAAAACAGAGTTCAACAAGAATCATTTTTTTACCTGTATCTTTTAGATGCAATTTTTAATCTTTTAGGAGTGGTGTCTTTGCACATCCCACAGGCATTCTTCAGTTGTCTTAGTTGATGATGATGATGAGTAACACATTGTTTTTTTACACTACACATACATATTTCATATACTATTCCTTAAGGAAGACTGCAAGTACTAATATTTAATGAACTAAAAAGATCACTAAGACTGCTTATATAGTTAATTTATGTCGTGTTACGAAATCTCAAACAGTATTACTGTGTTGATATTTAAATATTTGGCAAAGCTTTTATATATTTAAACAGGTGTACATACAGAATTGACAATATTTGCACATGTTTCATTCTCTGTCACTTTTTTTTGTTCTTAGACAATTTTTCTTTCTGAAAGAACCCCAACGCCTGTTGCTGGAGCTGCATCTCTTTCATCTGGAAGCCCGGATTCACAGGGGACGTAAGTCTTAGTGCTCTAATGTAGACTTCTGCTTGTAACTTGTAAAAGTGAGCTGTCTTTGTAGTGCAGAGATGGATATTGAGCTGACAGTACCATACCAATTATTTACAGTGTGAGTGGAATACATAATGCTGGCTATCTTTTTGTATGAGCTAATAATAAAAGCATAAAATGTCCTAATATTGCCAAGATAATGCTTTCAAATCTAGAATTTTACTAGTGAGTGCTCTATTCTATATTTTTTATTAAATGCAATTGTGTGCTTGATAAAGTATATGTATGTTACTTTATATTAATATAATATTGATGCAACTATACTAATTTGACCATTTAATAGCTAATTATACTAACTAAACTCATTATATGTCTGTATTTATATAACATTAATAATCCACTCACAAAGTTCTAACCAGGAAATATACCTTTTTCAAACACTGCAAGGGCAGTTATATTCATATCTACAAAATTGCACACAAGACTTTATCATTTACTATACAGTATATATACAATATGTGTGAGTGGGATACTTACTTTAGACTGTGTTTGGTGAGGGGCAGAGCCTTGTGCCTGTGAAGCATAGACCTCTATATTCTAAACAGATTATATTTACAGTCTAATTGCATCTCTATTAATCAATAGCTACCCTAACACAAATGCAGTTTCTCCAGAATGCTTGCCACAGCTCCCTCACATGAACTAACATTATTTATCAGCTTGTACAGTACACTTCCTTCATACTTTAGATTACTGTAAGTATTCCAGTGTTTATCAAAACTGATCCTCATTTAAAATGCAAGCAGTTAAGATACATGATCACTTCTTATACACCAGACAAAAGTGGACTTTACAGTACAGGCATATGTTTATCCAGGGACATAATAAGTGAGGAGGGGCGCTTGTGTACAGTCTGTATGTCCAGGACACCTTATCTAACTGGTGTCATGAGAAAACAGACTCTGGCGCCGTGAGGAAGTCTACTGTGCATGCGTAGATGTTATGGGCCCTACACATTGGAAGATAACACTGAACTAAATGAACGTTCTCGTTCATTAATGAACGAGAACTCGTCCATATCGCTCAGTGTGGAAGCACCAACGATGAAAGATGCGCGGCCCCACGCTCGTTCATCGTTGGTGCCCCGTCGCTTATGCATGCAGGCCAATATGGACAATCTCGTCCATATTAGCATGCACTGCTATGGAGCCGGGTGACGGGGGGGAGTGAAGAAACTTCACTCCCCCCGTCACCAACCCCCCCCGCCGGCCGTACCGGCTGTCAGACAGCGCGGCGGCAGGTCGACAAGTGCAAGTGTTGTAGGGCCCATTAGGGAAAATGACATAGCTGACATTTTAGAAGCAGTTTTTCCTACTGCATACTGTATGCACAAATTGCTGGTAAAATGTCCACCTTGACATTTTTCCAGTAATTTGTGCAGCACTGCCGATATGGTATTACAGAAACGTAACTATTAAGGAACATGGGTGCAGGCTGTGTGGTGTGGCACCCCAGATCCAGAGGCCTGTGTGCCACACCCTCCACCCATTATACGTGTGTTTTTACCTTTCTATCATTCAACTCTCATATCTATTTCTTTTACGTCCTAGAGGATACTGGGGGTCCATTTAGTACCATGGGGTATAGTACCATGGGGTATAGACGGGTCCACTAGGAGCCATGGTCACTTTAAGAATTTAATAGTGTGGGCTGGCTCCTCCCTCTATGCCCCTCCTACCAGACTCAGTTTAGCAAATGTGCCCGGAGGAGCCGGTCACGCTTATGGAAGCTCCTGAAGAGTTTTCTGCATTTATTTTTCTGTTTGCTATTTTCAGGCAGGACTGGATGGCACTAGCCTGCCTGCTTCGTGGGACTTATGGGGGGAAACGACCCAACCTCTTGAAGGGATAATGGTCCCGTTCCCTGCTGACATGACACTAGCTCCTGAGGGAACTATTCGCAAGCCTCACCACGGCGAGCGTACATTTCCGCAGCACGCCGCCATCCCTAACAGAGCCAGAAGAGTGGTGAGTACTAAGCCGGAGACCCTGTTGGAAGAACTGTGGGTTAATGCTGATAAGAAATTTCAAATCCCTAAAAGGTTACTCTCATCTTTTCCTTTTCCCTCCTGAGGATAGTCCACCGATAGTGGATGCATCAGTGTCCAGGTTGTCACGAAAAATTGTACTACCTGTCCCTGGTGCAGCCTCCCTGAAAGAGACGGCTGATTATAAAATTGAGACTACACTCAAATCCTTGTACACAGCTGCTAGAGTGGCCCAGAGACCCACTATAGCATGTGCTAAATCCATTGCTAAATGGTCAGGTAACCTAATTAAGGGGTTGGATTCCTTATCTAGGGGGGAGATTGTTTTAGTCCTGCAACATATAAAGGACTCTGCGAACTTTATGGTGGAAGCCATAAAAGAAGTAGGTTTGCTTAATGCATGCACCACTGCTATGGCAGTGTCAGCACGCAGGGGCTTATAGTAACGCCAGTGGACTGCAGACGCAAACTACAGGAAAGGCGTGGAAGTCCTACCCTTCACAGGAGAGGCCTTATTGGGAGACAAACTAGACAAATGGATCTCCAAAGCTACAGCGGGTAAGTACACATATCTTCCTTCTGCAGCTCCCCCAACCAGGAAGACCTACTTAGGACCTACTCTACAGTCCTTTCAGACTGCCAAGTTTAAGGGCAAAGTCAGAGGATCTTCTACAGCCACCAGAGGCGCGAGAGGTAAACCACGCAAACCAGCAACTGCCGGTTCTCAGGAACAGAGCTCCAGTTCTGCTTCCTCAAAGCCTTCAGCATGATGGTGGACCGCGATTCCTGGAAGACTGGCAGGTGGGAGACGACTACAAAATTTCAGTCACATCTGGACAACATCATACCAGGATCCCTGGGTCATAGATCTTGTTTCCCAGGGCTACAGACAGTAGTTTCAGGAGCTCCCACCTCACAAAATTCTTCAAATCAGGCTTTCCAGTTTCACAAGATGAGAGTATAACCTTTACAGGATGCCATATAAAAAAACTGGTACAGACTCAGGTCATTATTCCATTTACACCTCATCTCCAAAACAAGGGATATTATTCCAACTTGTTTGTGGTACCGAAACCGGACGGTTTGGTAAGGCCGATTTGAATCTAAAATCGTTGAATCCGTACTTTCGAGGGTTCAAATTCAAGATGGAGTCTCCGAGAGCGGTGATCTCAGGTCTGGAGGATGGGGAATTTCTAGTGTCTCTGGATATCAAGGATACGTACCTTCACATTCCGATCTGGCCACCTCACCAGGCTTATCTATGATTTGCGCTGGAGGACTGTCACTACCAGTTGCAGGCCCTGCCTTTTGGTCTCTCCACGGAACCAAGGGTGTTCACCAAGGTGATGGCAGAGATGATGTTTCTCCTTCGCAAGCAGGGAGTGAACATAATTCCGTACCTGGACGATCTTCTGATAAAGGCTTCGTCCAGGGAGAGGTTGTTGAACAGCATTGGCCTCACAACCAAACTACTCCTGGATCACGGGTGGATTCTAAATCTTCTGAAATCTCACTTAGAGTCAACTCCGAGGCTTCCATTTCTGGGAATAATACAGGACACACAGTCACAGAAAGTTTTTCTTCCATTGGAAAAGGCATTGGGATTCCAGTCGATGGTTCGGGAGGTCCTGAAGCCAACCCGGATATCGGTGCATCTATGCATTCGCCTTCTGGGGATAATGGTTGCCTCTTACGAGGCTCTTCAGTTTGGAAGGTTTCAAGCAAGACCCTTCCAGCTCTATCTGTTGGACAAATGGTCCGGATCACATCTTCACATGTACCAGAGGATCCGTCTGTCGCCAAAGGCCAGGATATCCCATCTGTGGTGGCTACAAACTTCTCACCTAATCGAGGGCCGATGGTTCAGGATTCAAAATTGGATTCTGCTAACCACGGATGCAAGCCTCAGAGGTTGGGGAGCAGTCACTCAGGGGATTCAGTTTCAAGGAAGATGGTCTAGTCAGGAAGTCGTCCTTCCATTCAACATTCTGAAACTCAGGGCTATATACAATGCCCTTCTGCAGGCCTCATATCATCTTCAAGATCGGGCCATTCAGGTCCAGTCAGACAATGTGACGGCAGTGACGTACATAAACCGACAGGGCGGAACGAAAAGCAGAGCAGGTGTCAAGAATTCTCCTCTGGGCAGAAAAAAACGCTGCAGTGTTGTCGGGGATCTTCATTCCAGGAGTAGACAACTGGGAAGCAGACTTCCTCAGCAGACGTGGCTTGCACCTGTTGGAGTGGGACCTTCACCCGGAGGTGTTCAGGTGCTTGACACGTCGATGGTGATGTTCACAAATCGACATGATGGCCTCTCGTCGCAACAAGAAGCTCAAGCCATATTGTTCCAGGTCGAGAGACCCACAGGCAGTGGCAGTGGACGGTCTGACGACTCCATGGGCCTATCAGATGGTGTACGTGTTCCCTTCACTTCCTGTAATCCCAAGAATTCTAAAAAGAATAAAAAAGGAAAACGTTCAATCAATTCTCATTGCTCCGGACTGACCAAGAAGGGCCTCGTACGCGGACCTTCTAAAGATGCTCTTGGAAGATCCGTGGCCTCTACCTCTTCGCGAGGATCTTCTGCAACAGTGCCTGTTCGTCTATCAAGGCTTAACATGGCTACGTCTGACGGCATGGAAGATGAATGGCTTATTCTAGCCAGGAGAGGCATCCCTGACAAGGTCATCCCGACTATGATCCAAGCCAGGAAGGGGGTAACGTCTAAACATTACCGCCGTATTTGGAAGAAATACGTCTATTGGTGTTAGAGCACAAAATATTCTGCGGTGGAATTTCATCTGGGACGTTTACTGCTTTTTCTGCAGTCGGTTGTGTATATGAGCCTACGTTTGGGCTCCATAAAGTCCATATTTCGTCCTTGTCCATTTTCTTTCAGAAACATTTGGCTTCTCTCCCTGAGGTCCTGACGTTCTTGAAAGATGTTCTGCACATCCAAACTCCCTTTGTGCCTCGCACGGCACCTTGGGATCTCAATTTGGTGCTGCAGTTCCTCCAATCGGACTGGTTTGAACCATTACAGGAGGTAAAATATCTGACGTGGAAGACCGTCACGCTGTTGGCCTTGGCTTCAGCAAGACGTGTGTCGGAGCTGGGGGTGTTGTTTCACAAGAGCCCCTATTTAATTTTCCATGAGGACAGAGCTGAACTCAGGACTCGTCAGCAATTTCGTTCTAAGGTGGTGTCTGCGTTTCACATCAAGCAACCCATTGTGGAATCGGTTGTTACCGACATCTCTGTTACTTCAAAGTCTTTGGATGTTGTGAGGGCTTTGAAGGTGTATGTGAAGAGAACAGCTCATCACAGGAAATCGGACTCGCTGTTTGTTCTTTATGATCCCAATAAGATTGGGTGTCCTGCTTCAAAGCAGTCAATTGCACACTGGATCAGGCTCACTATCCAGCATGCTTATTCCACGGCAGGATTGCCAATTCCAAAATCTGTACAGGCCCACTCGACTAGGTCAGTGGGTTCTTCTTGGCGGACTGCCCGCGGTGTCTCGGCCTTACAGCTCTGCCAAGCAGCTACTTGGTCAGGTTCGAACACGTTTGCAAAGTTCTATAAGTTCGATATTTTGGCCTCTGAGGACCTTCAGTTTGGTCGATCAGTTCTGCAGGAACCTCAGCACTCACTCTCCCACCCAATTTGGGAGCTTTGGTACTTCCCCATGGTACTAAATGGATCCCCAGTATCCTCTAGGACGTAAAAGAAAATAGGATTTTAATTACCTACCAGTAAATCCTTTTCTCATAGTCAGTAGAGGATACTGGGTGCCCGCCCAGTGCTTCGTTCGTCCTGCACTGTTGGTTAAGTATTGTTGTTTGGTTCAGCTGTTACTGTTAAAGTTTGGTTAGCATGGCTTTCCTCTTGTTTGTGTGTGCTGGTTCGGAATCTGAACCACTATTTTTATCTATCCTTCTCTCAAAGTATGTCCGTCTCCTCGGGCACAATTTCCTAGACTGAGTCTGGTAGGAGGGGCATAGAGGGAGGAGCCAGCCCACACTATCAAATTCTTATAGTGCCCATGGCACCTAGTGGACCCGTCTACACCCCATGGTATTAAATGGATCCCCAGTATCCTCTACGGACTACGAGAAAAGGATTTACCGGTAGGTAATTAAAATCCTATTTTAAGACCCAGAACTCCATTAGCAAAGCATTCATTAATCTGTTGCATAGAAAACTGTTCCCATTCATATATCAGTAACCCCTATATATATTAGAGATGAGAAGGTTCAGTTTTACCCATTCTGAGCTGATCAGAGTCCTGGCTCAGATCTCCCGGCCATCTTCGGAGCTGAAACAAGGCAAAACGTAATTTTCCCGGCATCTGATCTTGCGTGTTTTGGATACAGGAGCCATTTTCAAATTCCCATAGAAGCCTACAGATACGTTCAATTAGTATACATTTAGCCTCTCTACACTTTAAACAGCCCTTCTAGTTACGCCATGCCTGTGACTATTTTCATTAAAATGTGACTTCTTCATAAAACGATGTGAGTAGGACACAAGCAGCTTTTGATGAGTAAAATGATATACGGCATGCCTATAATCTGTGTGCGGTAGCAGCTGTGTCTGCATGTGGAATGATACACTAGCATTTTGTGTGCAGATACAGGGGTGCATACCTCCCAACTGTCCCGATTTCAACGGGACAGTCCCTCTATTCGGACACTGTCCCGATGTCCCTCCCGCGGGTCGCAGTGTCCCGCGGGCAGGGGGGCAGTTGGCGGAGGCTTTGATCACCCTCTGCTTTGCTCTGAAAAGCAGCCGGTGATCACTAAGTAGATGCCGTGCGCATGCGCACAGCATCAATTCAATGCTGGGAGGGGAGCAGGGGGCGGCCCAGCTGCTCTGGGAGCGCTGGGCACGCCCCCAAAATGCCCAAAACGGGTCAGTGGCGCTCGGTCACACCCACTCGGCAGATGACACGCCCCTTCCACGGCAAGTCACACCCCCTTTTTGGGTCACCTGCGCCGCCTCTTCCTCCTCCTTCAAAGTTGGGAGGTATGGGGGTGGTCGCACACAGACTATAGGCATGCAACATATTTTAATCAGCAGAGTCTGCTTCTGCATCTTATTTGCATAGCGGTGCAAATAAGACACATGTTCATCACAAAAGATGCCCGATGCATTGCACGGGACCTGTCAGGCACTTTATCTGACCCGCACTGTATCCAACCTGCACTGTAACCCACATTGTACTCGGTATGCACTGTTTCCGACACGGACTGTGAACTTCACTGTATCCAACCTAGACTGTTACTGACCAGCACTGTGTGCCGCACACATTAACCTGCTCAATATTGAACTGTGTGTCTCAAATTTCTGCAGCGGGGTACACTGTATTCCACAGGGAATACATCGGGTATAGAGTTGGATCTTGATCTAGAGGCACCAAAAGGCTAAAGCTTTCACTGTTCCCAGGATGTATTGCATGGCCTCCTCTATAACCCCGCCCCCGGACACTGGACACTTAGTTTGTAAGTTGGTGCCTGCAGAACAGTTCACTTAACAGGTGGGACTGCGCTAGGCAGCCCTGAAAAGAGCTTTTAGAAGACTTCAAGGGCTGCCGCACTTTATATGTCATTGTGACATACTGTGCTGCGCTCCATCACCTCCCCAGCAGCGCTGCATACTCCCGCTGGCTGAGTTCCCGGGTACTTGCGACGGAGGCGCTCCGGTTAGCAGGCACACCACCGCTGACGCTCTCCAGGATCGCGTGGCTGCTTCTTCGGGAGGAGGTAAGAGGGTCCCCTAGGCAGGACCCGCCATTAAATCGCATTCCGGTCGTGGTCCCAGGAGACGGGCCGCGCCGCTGGCGTGGACACTGTGTCAGTACAGTGACCCCACTATATCCACCAGGGCAGGGAGCACAGGTCGGATTATCTAAAAATCCATTTTCAATAGGCTCCACAGTACCCGGTGGTGAGGACCAGCATAGGGGATAAGGCGCCATCTACTGCTGGTGATCCCGTCCTGGAGCTCCTTCTCTCTCTCTGTCTCACTCCCTGGCTGAGATTAATGCGCCATCTTCTCCAGTAGCTGTGTTTGGTCTCCGGGACTGCTGGGCAAAGTCTCCTCTGTAAATCCGCCTGCCTCATCAGCGCTGTGATTTTACAGTCACTTAAGTATTCTACATGTCATTTTCAGACAGTGTTAGTTAAGAACAAGTGTCTCTCTACCAGAATATTTAGTACAAGTGTTTTGATATATACATCCAGTTTCTGACTGTGCATTGAGATATATATATATATACACACACAGATAGATAGATATATATATATATACACACACACACTGCTCAAAAAAATAAAGGGAACACTTAAACAACACAATGTAACTCCAAGTCAATCACACCAGAGCCGTCTTAACAGCAGTGTAGGCCCCTGGACACAGCAATGCACTGGGGCCCCTACCCACCCATCAGCGGAAGGGGTGGGGGGTGCTATCAGCGGCAGCTTTGATGTTCCGCGGGGAGTAGGGGGTGTTCTATCTTTCGCTCAGCATGTAGGACCTGGAGAAATAATTTCTGCTAATTACGCCTTTACTGCACAAATGGGGCGGGAAGGAGAACACTAAACTGTAGAAGGGGGCATTGTGCTGAATGAAGGGGCCCTGGTACATGACTTCCAGGGTGGTAGGGGGTATTTAATACACAGGGGAGGGGTGGATAATGGAGTGGGCTTAATATTCATCATTTTCCGGGGGTCAGGGCAGCTTGCTTTACTGCAGATATCTCCAGTTCCTGGAAATAGATTTCTTAGCTGTAATGGGGAAAAAAAAAACTAGAGAGTCCCACCTTTCAGGAGGTACTGGGGACACCTGTCAGGAGGTACTGGGGACACCTGTCAGGAGGTACTGGGGACACCTGTCAGGAGATACTGGGGACACCTGTCAGGAGATACTGGGGACTTGGGGATCAGAATTCAGGAGCCAGAGCAATCCAGCAACAAAAATATAAAACTGCATATTAGGAGTGTGGAGCTGGAGCAGGGAACAGCTGCTTGAAGGCTGATATCTCTGGTTCTGGGCACAGTAGAGACATGCTGCCAGTGTCCACTGAAAGGGGAGAGTCTCAGCTTTTGGAGTATACCCTCAGAAAAACTGTAAATCAGACAGAACCCAAGATTTCAGGCTGGGAAGAGCAATTAACAGGCTTGGATGGGGACCACTGCTTTGAAGTCTGATATCTCTGGTTCCCCAGGGCCGATTTTCAAAAATCTGGTACCCCTGGAAAGAGGGGATCCTCAGCTATCAGCCTAGGGCCCTTTTACTCCTGGGGCCCTTGGGCAAGAGTCCATTGAGCCCATACGAAAAGACGGCTCTGAATCACACTTCTGTGAAATCAAACTGTCCACTTAGGAAGCAACACTGATTAACAATTTCACATGCTGTTGTGCAAATGGAATAGACAACAGGTGGAAATTATAGGCAATTAGCAAGACACCCCCAATTAAGGAGTTGTTCTGCAGGTGGTGACTGAATACATTTAAAGTCCTATATAAGGTAATGCAGTAATACGTTTCTCCTACATACAGTACTATGTGTCTGTAGTTGAATATGTGCGCATATTGCTTATTATACTAATGTATAACCTGTGACTTATTGCTGACTATTTTCAGTCAGTTTTTTTGTGTATTCTGATCCTCAATGCTGGTGCAAAGCAGGGAGGGATCGGATTGTATGTCACTTTAACAAGTTTTAAAGTGATTTTAGTCACAAATTGTGTAGTTAACACTGAACAGGTGTGTGATTTGTTTATCATGTCTAAGAGAGGCAAGAGTGAGGAGGATACACTCTCCACAACAGCACCAACACTAATTTCATGTTTGTCTTGCAAAGCTCGGTTAACTTCTCAGGTTCTGGTTGAAAATGGATTATGTGCAAACTGTTTTAGTTTTCTCCAAAGCCTCCTGAATAATCCAAGGCAGGCACAGGTTCAAATGGAACCACCATGGGCTTTGTTTGCAAAGACATTATCCAGTATAGTTGAGCGGATAATGCCAGCTCCTATTAACCCTTACATGCAACATTCCACCTGGGGTTTATCACATCCAGTACAGTAATCTGCAGCCTTTCAACAAAAACAGGCTGAAAGGCCGGTGGAAGGTAAATCACATAGACATGAAACAACATCTTCACAATCTCCACATGTTTCAGATGGGGACTCGTCGGAGGATGAGGACTTATTGCACTCCGGGTCTACATACAGAGATGAGGATGAAGGTATCAGCTCAGTGGACATACCTGAGCTAATTAGTGCTATGAAAGCCATTCTTTCCTTAGAGGAAGCAGCAGAGCCTTTGTTAAAATCTAAGACACCTGTGTTTAAATGTCCCAAAACAGTTAGGACTGAATTTCCGGGGTCAGAACAGCTAACGGAAATTATTCAAGAGGCTTGGGTAACACCCAGTAAGAAGTTTAGAATTCCAAAGAAATGTGTAGTTAACAGACACCTGTGTCTAAGAGAGGCAAGAGTGAGGAGGATACACTCTCCACAACAGCACCAACACTAATTTCATGTTTGTCTTGCAAAGCTCGGTTAACTTCTCAGGTTCTGGTTGAAAATGGATTATGTGCAAACTGTTTTAGTTTTCTCCAAAGCTTCCTGAATAATCCAAGGCAGGCACAGGTTCAAATGGAACCACCATGGGCTTTGTTTGCAAAGACATTATCCAGTATAGTTGAGCGGATAATGCCAGCTCCTATTAACCCTTACATGCAACATTCCACCTGGGGTTTATCACATCCAGTACAGTAATCTGCAGCCTTTCAACAAAAACAGGCTGAAAGGCCGGTGGAAGGTAAATCACATAGACATGAAACAACATCTTCACAATCTCCACATGTTTCAGATGGGGACTCGTCGGAGGATGAGGACTTATTGCACTCCGGGTCTACATACAGAGATGAGGATGAAGGTATCAGCTCAGTGGACATACCTGAGCTAATTAGTGCTATGAAAGCCATTCTTTCCTTAGAGGAAGCAGCAGAGCCTTTGTTAAAATCTAAGACACCTGTGTTTAAATGTCCCAAAACAGTTAGGACTGAATTTCCGGGGTCAGAACAGCTAACGGAAATTATTCAAGAGGCTTGGGTAACACCCAGTAAGAAGTTTAGAATTCCAAAGAAATGGAATTCCTATTATCCTCTTCCAGCTGGGGACTGTTTAAAAAGGGAGGTGGCTCCCAAAGTAAATATGCATGTCATTCGATTGGTGTGAAAATGTACATTACCTCTGCCTTCAACATCATTAAATGATGTCACGGATAGGAAAATAGATGGTTTTCTTAAAACCATTTGCTCCTTGTCTGGGGCAGTCGTAAGACCAGCCATGGCTTCAGCCTGGATGGCAAAAGCAGTGGCAGCCTGGGCTGATGCATTGGAGGATGATCTTTCATTGGCATCTAGAGAGCAAAAATCCCATATTGCACATATTAAACAGGCAGCTATTTTTATGGAAGAAGCAGCCTTGGATATGGGTACAATTGCCTCTCAGGCATCAGCCTCTGCAGTAGCAGCTCGCAGAGCGGTTTGGCTACGTATATGGAAAGCTGACTCAGAATACTAGAAGGTTGTGGAGTCTTTGCCTTTTACTGGAGATATTCTTTTTGGTAAAGAATTAAACAGTTTTTTGGAGTCAGAAGCAGACTCCAAGAAAGTAAAGATTCCTTCAACACACAAATCCAAACCTAGATTTCCAGCTTTTCGGCCCTTTCAGATTCAAATAAAAGCAAAAGGAAAGGGTTATGGCAAACTGTTTCAATCTGGCAAGTCTGGTAAAACTAAAAAGCATTGGGCTACCAGAGGGCCGGCTTCCAAGTCAGAAGATAAGCCATCAGCCTGATGGTGCGGGCTCCACCTGGAAGGCTGACTTCTTCAGTTTGCACAGATCTGGCAGCAGTCTACCACAGATGCCTGGGTGCAATAAGCGGTATCTCACGGTTATGCGTTTGCTTTTAAGAAACACCATCCACAAAGGTTTTCTTGTACCAGCCCGTCTTCAGTGAAAAACGAAGGCCAGGTCTTTGCAAGAGACAGTTCAGAAGTTGCTTCAGTTAGGAGTGATAATTCCAGTTCCTCCTGCACAACGAGGACAAAGTTTTTATTCCAACCGTTTTCTAGTCCAGAAGCCAAATGGGTCATTCCGGCCCATGCTCAATCTTAAAGTGCTGAACAAGTACATTTGGGTGTCTCGGTTTCATATGGAGACTATACGTTCCATTATTTTGGCCATGGAGCCGGAGGATTTTATGGTATCCCTGGATATCCAGGATGCTTACCTACATGTTCCTATAGCGCTGTCCCATCAACGCTATCTCAGGTTTGCTATCCTCCAGCAACATTTTCAGTTTCAAGCCCTACCATTTGGACTGGCCACAGCTCCCAGAGTATTCACCAAAATTATGGTGGTAATGGCAGCTTATCTCCGTCAGCAGGGTATAAAGATTTTTCCATACTTCGACAATTTATTAATCCTAGCACAATATCAGGAATTGCTTCAGTGTCATCTGCAACAGACAATAGCTTGTTTGCAGAAACACAACGTCCAGATCTACTGTCACAGGGTCCTTGCTATTACAAGCACCTGGATCGACTGTCTTTGATGGCGTGACTCTTGAGACTTCCATTCTGAAAGCAAGAGGATTCTCAAAACAGGTAATTCAAACTATGCTCAGAGCAAGGAAACCATCCTCCGCTCGCATTTATCACCGAATATGACAAGCCGATAGTCAACGGTGCACTGACCGGAAATTTGAACCTAGGTCTTTCAGAGTTTCCAGAATCCTAGAATTCCTTCAGGCAGGAATGGACAAAGGGCTACGTGTGGCTTCCTTGAGAGTGCAGGTGTCAGCATTGACTGTATGATTCCAAAAGAAAATTGCTAACCTACAGGATGTTCATACTTTCTTCCAAGGAATGCTGCACATCCAACCTCCCTTTGTTCCTCCTGCAGTGCCTTGGGATTTAAGTTTAGTCCTAAAGGCGCTTCATGTTGCTCCATTTGAACCATTAAAGCAAGTGGATTTTAAATGGTTGACTGCTAAAGCTTTCTTTCTACTGGCTATTGCTTCAGCTAGAAGAGTTTCAGATTTAGAGGCATTATTATGTCACCCTACTTTTCTGATTTTTTTCATCCAGATAGAGCAGTTCTTAGAACCAAATCTGGTTATCTTCCTAAGGTGGTATCTAAATTCCACCTTCATGAAGTAATTGTTTTCCCGACCTTCCAAGGGCCGAACCTTTCTGTGGGAGATGCATCATTGGACGTAGTCCGTGCCTTAAGAATCTATTTGGATCATACCAGTGCCATCAGAAAGACAGACACTCTCTTTGTTCTCTACGGATTTCACAAGAGAGGATGGCCTGCTGACAAGCAGACACTGGCGAGGTGGCTTCGAATGACTATTTCAGAAGCATATTCTCAAGCTGATCTCCCTATTCAGGCTAATGTCTTTGCTCACTCTACTCGTAAGGTAGGTCCATCATGGGCAGCACAGTGTGGTGCTTCAGCTGAACAGATATGTAAGTCAGCCACATGGTCTTCCATTAACACATTCATTAGACATTATGCCTTCGATACCTTTGCCTTTCAGGACACTGAATTTGGGCAAAAAATTCTCCTGTACAATAAGGAGAGTCCACACCACTAAATTTGCTTTGGGACATCCCAGTGTTTATCCTGTAGATAACCTGTGGACCCTGTAAGAGAAATTATTGTTATGGTAGACTTACCGTTGATACCTCTATTTCTCCTAAGTCCACAGTATCCACCAGGATCACACCCTGACGCACTTGATTTGAGGATCCTTTCACCAACTAACCTCTTCCTTCTTGTATGGAAAGGTATGCATGTGTATTCTTCTCGCCTGATTAGAACACTCTATGATGTTCCTGCCTTAAGCTTTGGAAAACAACTGAATTGCTTGAGCCAGGAGACAGGGATATAGGGGACTGACCCGTTGCATTCTGGGAGGCTGAAAGCTTTGATTGTTGGTGCCAATCCGCTGTCGCGACCTCATATCCCAATGTTTATCCTGTGGATACTGTGGACTTAGGAGAAATAAAGTTATCAACGGTAAGTTTACCATAACTATTATTTTGAGGATCTTCTCAACAAAAAATACTGATTGATCAGGGCTTTTCATGGACACAGAGTCCCAGTCATCAGTGGCCCAGGGCACCCAAGATGGAGATACAGATTGGGCACTGAGAATAGGCATGTGCTGGGCATGTGGACTGATATAGGAGGCATCCACTTCTACAGTTATTTTGCTATTTTACACATGGTTTAGGAATTTTTTTCTTTGCTTTTTAAGTACTGCTACTACTTTTGAGTAGGGATATTCCACACACAATTCTTAGTAAATTTCTGTATTGTTTTGTTTTCTAGTAATAATACTTGCGAGTTGGTTCGATTGGTTATTGCTAATACATTATTAAGTTTCAACACATTTTTAAACAGAAATAACTGCCATGTGTTTGTGCCATGGTGGGGGGGGGGGGGGGGGGAGGCAAGGGTACGCAGTTATGTTGCCAGCAGTCTGGGTACTGGCGTTCAGGATACCGACTCTGGGATCCCGGCCGCAGACAATGCCAACAGCCGGAATCCCGGCTAATAGGGGCTATTCCCACTCTGTGGGTGTCCACGACACCCATAGAGTGGGAATAGAGCGCGTGGCGAGCGCAAGAGATGGAGTAAAAGGGGAGATGGAAGATGGGAGCAATAAGGGGAAATTGGAGAGAGAGAGTATGGATACAGTAGGAGGAGATGAGAAGGAAATAGGAAGAAATAAGAGAGAGAAGGAATAGCAGGAGATGAGAGAGGAGGAATAGGAGTAGATGAGAGAGAATGAATTGGGGGAAATGGGAGAGAGAGAGGAGGAAGAAAGAGAAGGAAAAGGGGAAATTGGAGAGAGAGAATACTCTGACTATAAAATACTGCATTATCATTCTTACTTTGGTGGAGCTGAGGGTGGTCCCGGTTGCACTGTTTGCTGGGCAGACTGATGAGAGTTGCACTGTTTTATCGCCCCCCCCCCCCCCCCCCCCCCATCGCCGTCCTCAGATCCACTCATCCTCCTCTTCTCAGAAGCAGCACACAACCCCCCTGCAGGACTCTTCTCCCACCAAGAGGGAACAGTTGGTCTTTCGAGAGCTGCAGCAGCGGTCAGCGTTTACACTAGTCTGTTCCCAGACCGCAAGGGCTGCTGGGACTTTTCGCTTTAAGTAGTGTTGTAGCTTGCTGCGCTGCACAGAGATAACTTGTACAGTATCTCTGGAGTCTGGTGAGTCACTCGGGGCAAATTCTATTTTACTATAAGTATGGCCATCACTTGTAGGACCTGTTGCGTGCCCCCTCTCTGACCGGGCCTGGGACCCCAGTCCTGTCAGTCCCCCTCTCATGGCAGCCCTGCCTATTATCCACAGTAAACGGATATGTGCATGAGACATATGATGGCACAGAATAGGAATAGCAGATGTTTGTATGTAATGCTAAAATATGCTAAATAACCATTAAGTTCCAATCGGGCAACTTGTCTGCTGTCTATTTAGACCACTGGTCCCCAAACTCAGTCATCAAGAACCTCCAACAGTTCACGTTTTCCAGGTTTCCTCACAGATTAACAATTATGGATCTTTTAAAATGAGTCTGAGTAATAAAAACACCTGTGCACCAGCTAGGTGACCTGGAAAACATTAATTGTTGGGGGTCCTTGAGATCTGAGTTTTGGAACCACTGGCTTAGACCATATCTTAGGCTGATGATGCCTTAGTCTTGTTTTCCGTACTTAAATGACGTGGACAATGCTGTTTAAAGTAAGTATTCCGGTAACTTGTCCAAGGTTATAAAGAGCTGAAATTGAACTTTTATCCAGCAAATAATTTGGTGACATTATGTACAGTATGTTTACTGTTTTTAACCCTTCTTGAAATTATGCAGGAGAACACATTGATACTATATGGACCAATGATAAGGAGCGCTTAAATAGTTCTATAAATATTTTAATTACATACATAAATAATGTTACAATTTACATTAAAAAAAAAAGATCTTTGGTGGCAGAAAATTAGTATTGGCTGATATTGTTACAAGTAATGTTCATATGTGAGCACAATAATACTTCCAAAATGATTAGGGTATTCTCCGGTAAAGATTAATTTCGGTTCAGGTAAATATAATTAGCGTTGAACCGAGTACTTTAGACTCTGACCCCCGATGTTTAAATTAATGTTCTCACTCCTGATAGCTGGATGGAAGCATCATCGGTGTACCTCTCTCGGGGCTCGTACGCTCAGCCCTTAGCCGCACGAATGTATCAGTGTTTGAGTCCTTTAGCACATCAGCGGCATTGATTAAAAGCTTGGCAGCGCTGTAACAGGCTGGCAATCCCGGTGAAGTGGCCACTTAGAGAGAGTTTGGTATGGTCTAATCACCGGAGCTGATGGTCACGGCAAGACTTCCACTGGAGGGAGGACGTACACGGCTTTGATACAGTCTGTTCACCGAAGCGGGTGTGCACACATACACAAGATTCCTCTACGCGTTTCTCCACTGTAGTAGCTTTAGCGGTTTCTCAGGAGGTGCATACAGGTGCCTCAGTTAGGTATTTATATCGACTTCAGCCAATGAGAAAGTTCACATTTTGTGGATAACACCTGTGCATACTTATTTCATCAGCCAAGTAATAGTAACATAGATATTGATAATTTTCATATTAAAATACAATATAAAATTATTTCAGAGGTAGCACACATGTATATAAATAATTCAGTAACTTCAATTTAGGCATAGCGACTAATAAAAAAAATTACATTTCCTATCCATATTATAACTATGAAGAAAGTGTATTAAAATGTTGCTTAACCACTTGCCTGGCATTCAGAAGCTCCCACTCAGAGAAACCTGCCAGCCTTCCTGTAACTGCCTTGGCTCTGCAACCAATGTATCCCGATCACTGCTGAAATCAGTGATCGGGCAGCCCTGCAGTTCCCCCTCCCCCCACCCCTCGGCCCCCACCACCCAACCCGCCCCCGGCAGATAATCTCTCTCCTTTCCTCCCTCTGTCTTGACCACTGTGTGCAGTGACCAGGCATTAGTGGCAGCACAGCTCTGCCCTTCCTCCCGCCACCTCCCTCTGTCCTGATCACTGGCAGCCAGCAGTGATCAAACAGGTAGCCCCGCGTCACATCACCTGCCGGCATTAAAAAAAAATGGAGCTGCCACTCCGCACCTCCCCCTCAGTCCGGATCATTGTGTCTAGTAGTGATTGGGAAGCCCAGCGTCACCCCCCACTCTCAACTCACATCTCTCTACTCCCTTACCAGCATCTAGTTCCGATGTTTACTGATATTTAGCAATGCTTTAAAAACAATTTTCTCTCTTTTTTTCTAATAAAAACTTTGTGAAGTTTAAAAACATGTTCACCTAATTCATTCATAGAAAAAAAATGATATTTTCGGTAGTGATGTGCACAGGAAATTTTTCGGGTTTTGGATTCGGTTCCGCGGCCGTGTTTTGGATTCGGACGCGTTTTGGCAAAACCTCCCTGAAAATTTTTTGTCGGATTCGGGTGTGTTTTGGATTCGGGTGTTTTTTACAAAAACCCCTCAAAAACAGCTTAAATCATAGAATTTGGGGGTCATTTTGATCCCATAGTATTATTAACCTCAATAACCATAATTTCCACTCATTTTCAGTCTTTTCTGAACACCTCACAATATTATTTTTAGTCCTAAAATTTGCACCGAGGTCGCTGGATGACTAAGCTAAGCGACCCAAGTGGCCGACACAAACCCCTGGCCCATCTAGGAGTGGCACTGCAGTGTCAGACAGGATGGCACTTCAAAAAAATAGTCCCCAAACAGTACATGATGCAAAGAAAAAAAAGAGGTGCACCAAGATCGCTGGATGGCTAAGCTAAGCGACACAAGGTGCAGACACAAACACCTGGCCCATATAGGAGTGGCACTGTAGTGTCAGGCAGGATGGCACTTAAAAAAAATAGTCCCCAAACAGCACATGATGCAAAGAAAAAAAGAGGCGCAATGAGGTAGCTGTGTGACTAAGCTAAGCGACCCAAGTGGCCGACACAAACACCTGGCCCATCTAGGAGTGGCACTGCACTTTTCTAGCGAGAGGATGAGTGCTTCAATCCTCATGTGAAGCTGAACCACTAGCCATGAACATAAGCCAGGGCCTCAGCCGTTCCTTGCCACTTCGTGTCGTAAATGGCATATTGGCAAGTTTACGCTTCTACTCAGACGCTTTTAATTTTGATTTTTGGGTCATTTTACTAAACTTTTGTGTTTTGGATTTTACATGCTCTCTACTATGACATTGGGCATCGGCCTTGGCAGACGACGTTGATGGCATTTCATCGTCTCGGCCATGACTAGTGGCAGCAGCTTCAGCACGAGGTGGAAGTGGATCTTGATCTTTCCCTATTTTACCCTCCACATTTTTGTTCTCCATTTTTTAATGTGTGGAATTATATGCCAGTATCAGTAGCAATGGCCTACTACTATATATACTGCGCACAACTGAAATGCACCACAGGTATGGATGGATAGTCTACTTGACGACACAGAGGTGGGTAGAGCAGTGGCCTACTGTACCGTACTGCTATATATTATATACTGGTGGTCAGCAAACTGTGCAAAACTGAAATGCACCACAGGTATGGATGGATAGTATACTTGACGACACAGAGGTAGGTAGAGCAGTGGCCTTCTGTACCGTACTCCTATATATTATATACTGGTGGTCAGCAAAATTATGCACTGTACTCCTACTATATACTACAATGCAGCACAGATATGGAGCGTTTTTCAGGCAGAGAACGTATAATACTGGTGGTCACTGGTCGGCAAAACTCTGCACTGTACTCCTCCTATATAATATACTGGTGGTCCCCAGTACCCACAATAAAGCAGTGTGAGCACAGATATATGCAGCACACTGAGCACAGATATGGAGCGTTTTTCAGGCAGACAACTTATAATACTGGTGGTCACTGGTCAGCAAAACTCTGCACTGTACTCCTCCTATATAATATACTGGTGGTCCCCAGTCCCCACAATAAAGCAGTGTGAGCACAGATATATGCAGAACACTGAGCACAGATATGGAGCGTTTTTCAGGCAGACAACGTATAATACTGGTGGTCACTAGTCAGCAAAACTCTGCACTGTACTCCTCCTATATAATATACTGGTGGTCCCCAGCCCCCACAATAAAGCAGTGTGAGCACAGATATATGCAGCACACTGAGCACAGATATGGATCGTTTTTCAGGCAGACAACGTATAATACTGGTGGTCACTGGTCAGCAAAACTCTGCACTGTACTCCTCCTATATAATATACTGGTGGTCCCCAGTACCCACAATAAAGCAGTGTGAGCACAGATATATGCAGCACACTGAACACAGATATGGAGCGTTTTTCAGGCAGACAACGTATACTGGTGGTCACTGGTCAGCAAAACTCTGCACTGTACTCCTCCTATAATACTGCTGGTCCCCAGAATAAAGATATGCAGCCCCCTGAAACAAAGTGAGAGGACGCCAGCCACGTCCTCTCACTATCATTTCCAATGCACGAGTGAAAAATGGCGGCGACGCGCGGCTCCTTATATAGAATCCGAATCTCGCGAGAATCCAACGGTGGGATGATGACGTTCGGGCGCGCTCGGGTTAACCGAGCCATACGGGAGAATCCGAGTATGCTTCAGACCCGTGTAAAATGGGTGAAGTTCGGGGTGGTTCGGTTTCCGAGGAACCGAACTCGCTCATCTCTAATTTTCGGGGAGATTTTCGTTAAAAATGTTTTTTAGTAATTGCCATTTAAGGGATGAAAGACATTGATGTTTGCTATTGTTTTTATTAATATTACATTGATAGTGTGAATACCACTAATCTGTTTTGGCACTTTTCTTTTAATTTGGTGAAATATAAAAATATATACTGTATTGAATAGATTCCACGCTATAGTTTCTCACACTTCAGAACGTGAGATGCCGATAAGTAAAGGCTTAATCTAGCTATTCAGTTGCATTATTAAATACTCTGGAGAGTTACGTTTCTGCAAAATGGATCAGTGAGATTTGCATTTCTTTCTGTGTGCTTCTACTTTTACGATAAAACATTGTCTGCTTAATATATCATTCAACATATACTGCAAATGAAAATAGATATGTAGAAGTTTTATCTCAGATTCATAATTGAAGTATCTCAAAAAATTGAAGCAATAGCAGTGATGCATTTTTGTTTATCTGGAAACAATCAGATGTTAGTATATGACTCAATGCATTATTCAGGCCTTCCTTTTCAGTGACAAAAATGGCATGCATTTCAACTACTTGTGTGATGGACAATCATGGGTGTCTAAAGTCTCTGATAAGCTACAGAAACTAAAAGCTTTATGATTTATTGTTTACGTACCCCCCTTTGTTACTATGTTGAAGATTATATACTTGGACATTTTTAGCCGTTACTACTATATAATGCCATTTGGATACATAGTTTGAGAACAAGACAAAGGGCAGTTGTAGAGAATGGGTATGAGTTAATTAGTGGTGCATTTCCACATCATTTTTCGATGTAGGCGAGTGCATTTAAATTTTTAAAACCTGCGCTAATGAACACCTCTGAAAATATGGCCCAGTTTTTTTTTATTGCTTCCCTAAAATATATATGGATCTATTTTTATATTTATAAATGTACGGTACATAGGAGTATGATCTGTAAAATATGCTTAAATATGCAAAGAGATCCACGGTTATGTTGGCCTCTTTGCTGCGCCTACGCACACCATGATTTATTTACATAAACCCTTCATCTATTGTTCTCGGCTGCAATACAATACAGAGAACAATACAGCAGGGGATTAAGTCATTACAGCAGAGGATTAAGTCCGACTGCCCAGTCTCCGTTAATCCTATTAAAGGCCAAGATAAACGTGGACCCATCTGTATATGTGTGACATTTGTATTATTTAAGATTTTTTTATGAAGCACATTTTAGTTTGGACTGTAGACCCTTTTAATTCTGCAAGCTAGTGGTGATGCCATTGCTATTTTGGTCCACGGAGAGTTTCTGTGTAGTCAGTTCCAAATGACAAGTTTTTCAAAGCATTTACCATACCTAGAGCTTTAACATTTTAGCTCCTTGGATGATAGAGAACACTGGAACCCACCCTCCTCCCATTTGGCTGGGCATATAGTAATAATCATCCCTGGAGGTGGGGCATATATTGTAACACCTCTGCTATGGTTCTTTTAGTATTTCTCTTACTACCTAGAGGATGCTGGGGGCCACATTAGTACTATGGGGTATAGATGGGTTCACTAGGAGCCATGGGCACTTTAAGAGATTAATAGTGTAGGCTGGATCCTCCCTCTATGCTCCTCCTACCAGACTCAGTTTAGAAAATGTGCCCGGAGGAGACAGTCACAGCTGGGGGAGCTCCTAGGAGTTTTCTTAGTTTCTCTGACGTCCTAGTGGATGCTGGGTACTCCGTAAGGACCATGGGGTATAGACGGGCTCCGCAGGAGACTGGGCACTCTTAAAAGAAAGATTAGGCACTATATCTGGTGTGCACTGGCTCCTCCCTCTATGCCCCTCCTCCAGACCTCAGTTAGTATCTATGCCCGCAGGGAGAAAACAAGAGAAAGACAAAATAACCTTGTGTGGAAGCACTCTTTGGTTAGATACGAAAAGTAGATGATGAGGAGGAGGACCCTTTGTAGTCCTTCCTCTGGTAAAACTTAACTTTTAATAATTGACTAAAAGTTCACTGTGGGGTGAACAAAAATAATGATAGTAATAAAAAAATAAAAAAACTAGATTGCCACTGTACCAAATATGGTTCTAGATATGGCAGGTGAAAATATTGTTGTAGTAATTGTATAAATGTTAAGAAATCACAAAATGTACAGGTCACAGAAAAGATCGGAATGTAGAGTAAGCTCCGAAGAAAATGGTACAAGAATCTCCTGAAAGAAAAAGGCCCACAGCACCTAGTATTCCCTGGAGGTCTCCCATCCATGTACTGACCAGGCCATACCTGCTTAGCTTCCAAGATCGGACGTGATCGGGCGCATTCAGGATAGTATGGCTGTGGGCCGATTTGTATCAGGAAACACTATTGGTGCTAATTGAGAAAAAAGGTCTACAAGGTCTAATAAAACGCTTGTACCCATAAAATAGAAAAATCAATAGATAAATGCGGAATAGTGAGGAGAATACTGAAAAATAAGAATGTAAGGGATATAAGGAAATTATAGATGTGATATCAAAAATTATCCTAAAAAAGGTGGCCCACAGTACCTAGTATTCCCTGGAGGTCTCCCATCCAAGTACTGACCAGGCCCTACCTGCTTAGCTTCCAAGATCAGACGTGATCGGGCGTATTCAGGATGGTATGGCCGTGGGCCAAATGAGTCAGAAAATTGGCAGACACAATTTTACTTTCTGTATTGATATCAGATAGGGCTTGTAAATCCCTGCCACCGATATTCTGAATGAGAGAGTATGTGTGGGAAAGTATTGCTGCTGTCAGTGACTGATGGTGCTAAGATCTGGGTGTGAGCACAATGTCTATATCCAAAAATGCTATCAGTCAGATATAGAAGTAGCAAATTGCAGCAAACTATACCAATCTGTTAGGCTGATGGGCTGTTGAACAGGATGATAATCCTGTATTTCGGTTATAAAGAGGAAAATCCTGTGAAAAAATGTAATGTGGATAATCTTACAAACAGAAAAAAACCTTGTCTAATTTTTCTTGCTGTAAATGGCCAACAATATCATGAAATATGCTACATGAATGCAATAACGGCAGCAAGAAAAAAAGGAAGAAAAATAAGTCTTTGTCCAGGTAATAAACAAATATAAGAAACTGGTAATGAAATTCCTGGATTTCTCCTGCTGAAGATAGCTAATGATATTATAAGCTATGCTGCATGAATACAATGTGAGCAGCACAGCAAAAGTCTCATTTCTTTGTGTTGAAGATATGACAGAGCTTGCAGTACAATTCCGAATTGGCTGTTTAAATAGATTCAATTCTGAGTAAAATTACGGAGCAGGTGCAGGGATAGTCAGACCCTGTGGGTTCTGATGCGCTGCTTTGAAATAAACATGTAATTAAAGGTTACCACTTTCCAATATTGCAGATATCCCGGCGGCTGGTGGCTGTAGTTTGTGACCGCGCTCCGTGTTCTGTGACCGTGCGGCCGCCCGTTCCGGAGAGGGCGAAGCCGCAGTGACGTTACTGATTAGACGTCAGGTTTCCGACGTACGTTTCACCTGTAAGCTAGGCTTGTTCACGGAAGCCCCGTGTTCTCTCTCACCTAGTCACCATTTAAATAGGATGCGCGGACCAATCATATGTTTGAGGATTGATGGTGATTCAATATGTTGCAGCTTGGTTTGATGGAGGCATTAATGAAATTAATTAGAGAATGGTAAATGAAGATTGGACATTACAAACGTGGGATGGGTGTTAATGATGAAGATGCAGATTTATTTATGTTACGGACAAACCAGTCAAGGTTAATTGCCTATTATAGCTAATTGATGATCATGGGGGATTTGTTGTATAGATAATAGAAATAATATTGGGCGACGTATGTGCCCAATTTTAGAAAGAGAGGATATATATGATATAATAAAATTAATTTGATGAAAAATTGGTTATTTCAGAGTGTGAAAGTTAAGCGAAGGAGTATATGGAGGATGGGATTGTATTTACTCATGCAAATGATGAGCAACTTGGTGAGAGGATAGTAAATTGCTGATATTGATAAAGAGTGGAATGAAAGAGTGATGGGGTGTGATAAGAACTATGCTGAAGTGAAATAAATGATAATGAAAATAAAAATAAAAAAGAATGATGATAATGAAATGTGGTGAGAGGGGGGGACGGGGGGGGAAGGGGGGGGAAAGGTGAAAGGGGGACATAAGTGGGCTGTGATTGGTGTATAAGAAGGAAAAAGAAAAAGGAAAAAAGAAGAAAAAAGAAAAAGAGAATTGCTGGTGTTTTATAAACTGTTATGTGTATGTAGTGACTGATGATGGTGCCAATGTTGGGTGGAGGTGCGGTGTGGAGTTTAAAAAAGATGTGATGACGGACCTATCAGATAGGAGGGGGGGGAAAGGAAGGGGGGGGGAAGGGGAAGGATAGAAGTGGACAGGGTGGGGGATGACAGAGGGAGATGGGAAGAGGGGGGAAAGAGAATAGATTGGGGAAGAAAGAGAAAATAAAATAGATGGGGGAAAGAATGAATTGAAAGGATGGAATTGGTTGTTCGTTGGTGTGTAGTGTACGTGAAAGAATAGTTAAAGGTGGGGGGATAGATGAAGGGGGGGGAGGAAAAAGGGGGTTGGAGGGGGGGGGAGGTTTATGGGGGAAAAATTTTTTTTGGGTGGATTTGAAGGTGACGGGGAAGAAAAAGGGGGGGAGGGAAAGGGGGGACAGTATGGTGAGATATAGAAAGGGAGTGGTGAACTGCAAGGTCGAAGATACCCTTGTGCGCTATGAATTAAAGGAAAACACTAAACTTGATGTATTCGTTGAGACCCTTTGGCATAAGGGTGTCCAATCGAAAGATCCATTCTGATTCTCTCTTTTGTAGAGTATCTGTGCCCGGCCAGAGCTGGATGCACCCTAGGGGCTCTCCTGAGCTTCCTAGAAAAGAAAGTATTTGTTAGGTTTTTTATTTTCAGTGAGATCTGCTGGCAACAGACTCACTGCTACGTGGGACTGAGGGGAGAGAAGCGAACCTACCTGCTTGCAGCTAGCTTGGGCTTCTAAGGCTACTGGACACCATTAGCTCCAGAGGGATCGAACACAGGCCCAGTCCTCGGTCGTCCGGTCCCGGAGCCGCGCCGCCGTCCCCCTTGCAGAGCCAGAAGAACGAAGAGAAGTTGAAAATCGGCGGCTGAAGACTCCAGTCTTCATTAAGGTAGCGCACAGCACTGCAGCTGTGCGCCATTGCTCCCTTAGCACACCACACACTCCGGTCACTGATGGGTGCAGGGCGCTGGGGGGGGGGGGGGGGCGCCCTGGGCAGCAATTAGATTACCTTACTTGGCGAAAAGCACATAATACAGTCTGATAAACTGTATATGTGCATTAACCCCCGCCATTAAAGTACATAAAAGGACAGAAGCCCACCGCTGAGGGGGCCGGGCCTTCTTCCTCAGCACACCGGCGCCATTTTCTCTTCACAGCTCAGCTGGAAGGAAGCTCCCCAGGCTCTCCCCTGCAGTATCCTGGTACACAAAGGGTAAAAAAAGAGAGGGGGGGGCACATAAATTTAGGCGCAAAACTGTGTATATAAGCTGCTATAGGGGAAAAATCACTCAGTATAGTGTACATCCCTGTATTATATAGCGCTGTGGTGTGTGCTGGCATACTCTCTCTCTGTCTCTCCAAAGGGCCTGGTGGGGGAACTGTCTTCATATAGAGCATCCCCTGTGTGTGTGGTGTGTCGGTACGCGTGTGTCGACATGTCTGAGGTAAAAGGCTCCTCTAAGGAGGTGATAGAGCGGATATGTGTGTGGGAGGGTGTCTCCGTCAACAACGCCGACACCTGTTTGGATATGTGTAAGTGCTGAGGTAAAATTATTGCACAAAAGGTTAGGGAACAGAAAGGAAATCTACCCTGGTCTGTCCCTATGTCACAGAGTCCTTCAGAGTCTCTCTATGTTCACTATCCAAAATAACAAAGTATCGACACAGAGTTTAACTCCACTGTCGACTACGATAATGCAAAGTTACAGCCAAGAGGGCTAAAAGATATTCAATATATGATTATTGGAATAAAAGATGATTTGCATATCACTGATGACTCATCTGTCCCTGACACGAGAGTACACATGTTAAGGGGAAGAATGCTGAGGTAAATTTCCCTCCTCTCATGAGGAAAAAGAGCGGGAATCTCCAGACAAGAGACGGCAGCTTCCCACAAGAGAATTCTCAGGCTGTATCCTTTCCCCACTAGGGCCAGGATGTGTTGAGAATCTTCCCCTTGGGTGTCCTGTTTGCACTAGCTATTCTCAGGGATCCTGCAGATAGCGTGCACATTCTAGTATACTACCCAGACCGGCGATTGTGTCGGCATGGGTTTATAGCGCTGTGGCAGCGTAGACAGGTACCTTATCAGCAGAGATTGAGACCCTAGTATGCATATAAATATTTTAAGATGCTGTCTTAAGTGATAGATATATAATTATAAAGCATGCCCAAAGGGACATGAGTATACTGGGTCCTAGAGACAAAAACGATGTCGATTTCTGCTTGACGTGTCCTGTAGAATATACATTGGACAGATGATGCCGACTTAAGAGGCATATGGAAGGCTGAGGATTGTGTGGAGAAAGGTTCTCGGGCCTGGTCTCCACAGTTATAGCTGGTAATTCTGATATTTTGCCTTATATTCCTGCACAGCCTAGGAAAGCACGACATTATTAAATGCAGCTTTTCGAATAAAGAAACAAGAAAGTCTGAGGTGCGTCCTTTCTTGTCAGAGCCGGGGGCAGAGGAAAGAAGCTGTACAACAGCTAGTCCCCAGGAACAGAAGTCCTCCCCGGCCTCTACAAAAATCCACCGCATGTCGCTGGGGCTCCACAGGCGGAGCTAGGCCCGGTGGGGACACGCCTTAAGTTCAGCCACAAGTGGGTTCACTCCCTGTTAGATCCCTGGGCAATAGAAATTGTATCGCAGGGATACAGGCTGGACTGTGAGAAGATGCCCCCTCACCGAGGACCCGGCGGGCTTCCCCCCAAGAGAGGGAGCCAGTGTTAACTGCAATTCGTAAATTGTATCTTCAACAGGTGGTGGTCAAGGGTCCCCTCCTTCAACAAGAGGGTGTTATTATTCGACCATGTTATAATCCCGAAACCAGACGGTTCGGTTAGACCCATATTGAAATAAAAATCCCTGAACATATACCTGAAAAGGTTCAGGTTCAAGATGGAATCGCTAAGAGCGGTCATTGCATGCCTGAAATGAATCGGGACATAAGGGATGCATACCTTCATGTCCCCATTTATCCACCTCATCAGGCGTACCTCAGAATTGCGGTACGGGATTGTCATTACCAATTTCACCAAGGTAATGGCAGATATGATGGTGCTCCTGCGGAAGCAAGGTGTCACTATTATCACATACTTGGATGATCTCCTCATAAAAGCGAGATCAAGAGAGCAGTTGCTGGACAGCGTATCACCTTCTCTGGAAGTGAAACGGCAACACGACTGGATTCTATATATTCCAAAGTCGCAGTTGGTTCCTACAGCTCATCTGCCTCGCCTAGGCATGATCCTAGACACAGACCAGAAGAGGGTTTATCTCCCGATAGAGAGAGCTCAGGAGCTCATGACACTGGTCAGGAATCCATTGAAAACCAAAACAGGTGTCAGTGCATCACTGCACTCGAGTCCTGGGAAGGATGATGGCATCATACGAGGCCATCCCCTTCGGCTGGTTCCATGCAAGGACAATGGAACTTAATGAACAAGTGGTCCGGATCACATCTTCAGATGCATCGGTTAATCACCCTATCCCCCAGGGCCAGGGTGTCTCTCCTGTGGTGGCTGCGGAGTGCTCACCTTCTCGAGAGCCGCAGATTCGGCATTCAGGACTGGGTCCTGGTGACCACGGATGCAAGCCTCCGAGGGTGGGGGGCAGTTACACAGGGAAGAAAATTCCAAGGTTTGTGGTCAAGCCAACAGACTTGCCTTCACATCAATATCCTGGAACTAAGGGCCATATACAACGCCCTAAGTCAAGCGGAGTTCCTGCTTCGCGACCAACCGGTTCTGATCCAGTCAGACCGCAGGGGCTCATGTAAACCGCCAGGGCGGCACAAGGAGCAGGGTGGCGAGGGTAGAAGCCACCAGAATTCTTCGCTGGGCGGAGAATCAAGTAAGCGCACTGTCAGCAGTGTTCATTCCGGAAGTGGACACGACCTCCACCCGGGAAAGTGGTGACTTCATCAGGAAGTCTTCACGCAGTTTTGCAAATTGATGGAAACTGCCTCAGGTGGACTACATGGCGTCCCACCTCAATAAAAAGATAAAAAAGGTTTTACGCTGGGTCAAGGGACTCTCAGGCGATAGCTGTGGTCGCACTAGTAACACCGTGGGTGTTCCAGTCGGTCTATATATTCCCTCCTCTTCCTCTCAGACCCAAGGGCTGAGAATTGTAATAAACGGAGGAGTGTGAACAATATTCTTTGCTCCGGATTGGCCAAGAAGGACTCGGTACCCGGAACTGCAAGAAATGCTCTCAGAGGACCCATGGCCTCTGCCTCTCAGTCAGGACATGTTGCAACAGGGACCCTGTCTGATCCAAGACTTACCGCGGCTGCGTTGGACGGCATGGCGGTTGAACGCCGGATCCTAGCGGAAAAGGGCATTCCGGATGCAGTTATTCCTACGCTGATAAAGGCTAGGAAAGACGTGACAGCAAGACTTTATCACTGTATATGGCGAAAATAGGTTGTTTGGTGTGTTGCGGGAAGGCCCTACAGAGGAATTCCAGGGGGGTCGATTCCTGCACTTCCTACAGTCAGGAGTGACTATGGGCCTAAAATTAGGATCCATAAAGGCCAAGATTTCGGCCCTATCCCTTTTTCTCTCAAAAAGAACTGGCTTCACTGCCTGAAGTTCGGACGTTGTTACAGGGGTGCTGCATATTCAGCCCCTTTTGTGCCTCCAGTGGCACCTTGGGATCTTAACGTGTGTTGGATTCCTAAAATCTCACTGGTTTGAGCCACTTAAGACCGTGGAGCTAAAATATCTCACGTGGAAAGTGGTCATGCTTTTGGCCTTATCTTGGACTAGGCGTGTGTCAGAATTGGCGGCTTTGTCATGTAAAAGCCCATATCTGATCTTCCATATGGAAAGGGCAGAATGGAGAACTCGTCCCCAATTTCTCCCTAAGGTGGTATCATCGTTTCATTTGAACCAACCTATTGTGGTGCCTGCGGCTACTAGGGACTTGGAGGATTCCAAGTTGCTGGACGTAGCCCGGGCCCTGAAACTTTATGTTTCCAGGACGGCTAGAGTCAGAAAAACTGACTCGCTATTTATCCTGCATGCACCCAACAAGCTGGGTGCTCCTGCTTCAAAGCAGACTATTGCTCGCTGGATCTGTAGCACCATTCAGCTTGCACATTCTGCGGCTGGACTGCCGCATCCTAAATCAGTAAAAGCCCATTCCACGAGGAAGGTGGGCTTTTCTTGGGCGGCTGCCCGAGTGGTCTCGGCTTTACAACTTTGCCGAGCTGCTACTTGGTCGGGTTCAAACACTTTTGCAAAATTCTACAAGTTTGATACCCTGGCTGAGGAGGACCTTGAGTTTGCTCATTCGGTGCTGCAGAGTCATCCGCACTCTCCCGCCCGTTTGGGAGCTTTGGTATAATCCCCATGGTCCTTACGGAGTACCCAGCATCCACTAGGACGTCAGAGAAAATAAGAATTTACTCACCGGTAATTCTATTTCTCGTAGTCCGTAGTGGATGCTGGGAGCCCGTCCCAAGTGCGGACTCTCTGCAATACATGTATATAGTTATTGCTTAACTAAAGGGTTATTGTATGAGCCATCTGTTGAGAGAGGCTCAGTTATTGTTCATACTGTTAACTGGGTATAGTTATCACGAGTTGTACAGTGTGATTGGTGTGGCTGGTATGAGTCTTACCCTGGATTCCAAATCCTTTCCTAGTAATGTCAGCTCTTCCGGGCACAGTTTCCCTAACTGAGGTCTGGAGGAGGGGCATAGAGGGAGGAGCCAGTGCACACCAGATATAGTACCTAATCTTTCTTTTAAGAGTGCCCAGTCTCCTGCGGAGCCCGTCTATACCCCATGGTCCTTACGGAGTACCCAGCATCCACTACGGACTACGAGAAATAGAATTACCGGTGAGTAAATTCTTATTTTTTTGTTTTATTAGAGCATTAGGTTACAGGAAGGCTGCTGGCAACAGCCTTCCTGCTTCGTTGGACTTGGGGTGGGGTGGGGGGGGGTGTACAAACCAACTCTTGAAGTTAATGGTTCTCTATCTCCGCTGAGAGGACACTGAGCTCCTGGGGGTGATGATCGCAATCCCACAGGGCGACCACTTACTCCCGCAGCACGGCCGCCACCCTCTAACAGAGCCAGAAGATGGAAGAGTGGTGAGTACAGCACCGGCGTCCCGGTTAGCAGGTCACCGGCGGATATGGCGGCACAAGGGTGGGAGCGCAGCGCTGACGGGCTGTGCTCCATGAAGGCTCAACAACACTAAGTGTAGGCGCATGGATGGGTGCCCTGGGCCAGTGCGGTCACCCTAAACTGGTCAAAAAAGCTAACGGGTTAATCCCGCTGTTAGCATAGTATACCTCCAGCCAGTATAATCAAATTTATGCGGGAAGCCGCGCGCCATTACAGGGGGCGGGGCTTCTCCTCAGAGCGGACCCAGCACTCACCAGCGCCATTTTTCTCCCTGCAGACATAGAAGGAAGACGCTGACAGGGAGTGCTGACCCTCCACATAACTCCAGTTATCCTCTGCGGTACCAGGGTGTTATAGACAGGGGGGGAGTGTATTGTTAGTACTAATTAACCTATTAAGGTTAGTTAGTCAACGCTGGTCTTTTATCATAATAACTGCCCACAGGGGTGCTGGGTGGCTGGCTCCTTAGACTCTGACTCTCTGAAGGTATTCTGGGGGACACTATCTGACATTTTCCTGTGTGTGTGTGTGTGTGTGTGTGTGTGTGTGTGTGTGTGTGTGTGTGTGTGTGTGTGTGTGTGTGTGTGTGTAAGTGTGTATATCCCACATTACCATGTTCAAGGACTCTGTGTCCTGTGCGGCAGAGTGTTTATCTTCTCCTGAGGAGTCTATTCCATGTACTCAGGACTGCAATATACTGTCTCAGCCTTCTGAACCCGAACCCCCATGGGTGGATTCTTTAAGGGGAATGATATCCCAGATTTCTACAAGGATGTCACATACATATACATATATACATACATACATATTTGCTGATTCAGTAGTAAATGTTTTTTAACTGAAGACTACTGTGTGGTACACATGTGTATCCAAATATATATGAATCAGTATTGAGCGTTGTTATTTTATCTATATTGTTTAACCCGTGGAGTGTGACTATCTCCTGCTACAGCAGCTTAGAAAATCAGCTCGGGTAGCGCCTGTTTTTTTGATAATTCTTTGATTTATCTATCTACACCAACCTCATGGAGTTTCAAGAGCTCCCACCTCACAGATTCTTCAAATCAGGCTTACCAGTTTCGCTGACAGGAAGCCATTCAAAAAAATGTTTCAAAGAAATATCATTGTTCCAGTTCCACTTCACCTGCAACGCAAGGGTTATTACTTAGCCTGTTTGTGGTACCGAAACCGGACGGTTCAGTAAGGCCAATATTAAACCTAAAGTCATTGAACCCCTACTTGAGGGAATTCAAATTCAAGATGGAGTCTCTGGGAGCAGTGATCTCAGGTCTGGAGGAGGGGGAATTCCTAGTATCCCTAGATATCAATGATGCATACCTTCACATTCCGATCTGGCCGCCTCACAGACTTATCTCAGATTTGCGCTGCTGGACTGTCACTGTCCGTTCCAGGCACTACCATTTGACCTATCTACAGCACCAAGGATGTTCACCAAGGTCATGGCAGAGATGATGCTACTCCTCCGCAGACAGGGTGTGAACATAATTCCATATCTTGGCGATCTGCTGATAAAAGCATCTTCCAAGAAGAAGATGTTGCAGAGTATTGCTATCTCAACTTGGCTACTTTAGGATTATGGGTGGATCCTGAATCTTCCAAAGCCACATTTGGAGCCGACAAAGAGACGGCCCTTCCTGGGGATGATACTCGTCACGGAAGTGCAGAAGGTGTTTCTACTGGTGGCGAAAGCGTTGGTGATCCAATCAATGGTCCGGGAGCTTCTGAAGCCAACCCGGGTATTGGTACATCAGTGTATTCGCCTTCTGGGGAAGATGGTTGCCTCCTACTATTCAGTACGGAAGATTCCATGCAAGGTTCTTCCAACTGGATCTCCTAGACAAGTGGTCGTGATCACACCTTCACATGCACCAGCGGATATGCCTGTCGCCAAAAGCCAGAATTTCACTCACCCACTCGAAGGCCGCAGGTTCGAGATTCAGAACTGGATCCTTCTTACCACGGACGCCAGTCTCAGAGGTTGGGGAGCTGTGACCCAAGGGGAAAATTTCCAAGGAAGGTGGTCCAGTCAGGAATCTCTCCCTCCAATAAATGTTCTGGGACTAAGGGCCATTTACAATGTCCTTCTACAAGCGGCACATCTTCTGCAAACTCAAGCCATTCAGGTTCTGTCGGACAACGTCACAGCGGTGTCCTACATAAACAGGGCGGAACGAAGAGCACAGCTGCAATGTCAGAGGTAACAAGAATCCTCCTCTGGGCAGAAAAGCATGCGGTGGCGCTGGCAGCAATCTTCATTCCGGGAGTGGACAACTGGTAGGCGGACTTCCTCAGCAGACATGATCTCCATCCAGGAGACTGGGGCCTCCATCCGGAGGTGTTCGCAGAAGTGACAAGCCGATGGAGTGTACCTCAGATAGACATGATGGCCTCTCACCTCAACAAGAAGCTTTGGAGGTACTGATCCAGGTTGAGGGATCCAAACGCAGTGGCGGTGGACGCACTGGTAACTTCGTGGACGTACCAGTCAGTGTATGTGTTCCCTCCACTTCCACTCATCCCAATGATTCTCAAGTTCATAAAAAGAACAAGAGTTCAGGCAATCCTCATTGCTCCGGACTGGCCAAGACTGGCTTTGTATGCAGATCTTCTGGAATTACTGCTGGAGGATCTGAGGCCTCTTCCTCTTCGCGAGGACCTTCTCCTACAGGGGCCGTTCGCCTATCAAGACTTACCGTGGCTATTTGATGGCATGGAGGTTGAATGCCAGATCTTAGCTCGGAAAGGCATTCCGAAAAAGGTAATTCCTACCCTGATACAGGTTAGGAAGGGAGTAACGTCAAAACATTACCATCGGATTTGGAAAAAGTCTTGGTGTGAATCCCAAGAAGTTTCCTGTGGTGGAGTTTCAGCTGGGACGGTTTCTCCTCTTTCTGCAAGCAGGTGTGGATGTAGGCCTACGCTTGGGCTCCATAAAGGTCCAGATTTTGGCCTTGTCCATTTTTTTCCAGAAACAATTGGCGGCTCTTCCTGAGGTTCAGACATTCTTGAAAGGGATCTGCATATTCAACCACCCTTTGTGCCTCCTACGGCACCTCGGGATCTTAATGTAGTGCTGTAGTTCCTGCAATCGGATTGGTTTGAACCTTTACAGGACGTGGACATCAAGTTTCTTACTTGGAAAGTGGTCACACTGTTGGCATTGGCGTAAGCTCGACGTGTGTCGGAATTGGGGGCTTTGTCATGCAAGAGTCCCTATTTGATTTTCCAGGAGGATAGAGCTGAGCTCAGAATGCGTCAGCAATTTCTTCCAAAGGTTGTGTCAGCCTTTCATATCATTCAGCCTATTGTGGTGCCAGTGGCTACTGACTCCTCAATTTCCTCAAGGTCCTTGGATGTTGTGAGGGCTTTGAAAATATATGTGAAGAGGACTTCTCGTCACAAAATGTCGGGCACTCTATTTGTCCGTTATGATCCCAACAAGGTTGGGAGTCCTGCTTCTAAGCAGACAATTTCTCGCTGGATCAGGTTCACCATCCAACACACTTATTCTACGGCAGAATTACCGTGTCCAAAATCTGTTAAAGCCCACTCTACTCGTAAAGTGGGTTCTTCTTGTCTGCTGCCCAGGGTGTCTCAGCTCTTCAGCTTTGCCGAGCAGCTACTTGGTCAGGGTCGAACACATTAGGTAAGTTCTTTAAGTTTGATACTTTGGCCTCTGAGGACCTAACGTTAGGTCAATCAGTTTTGCAGGAACCTCAGCACTCTCCCTCCCGTACTGGGAGCTTTGGTACATCCCCATGGTACTAATGTGGACCCCAGTATCCTCTACGGACTACTCCTTCTCCTGTAGTCCGTAGAGCAGGCCTGGCCAACCTGTGGCTCTCCAGCTGTTGTAAAACTACAAGTCCCATCATGCTTTGCCACAGTTTTGCTATGAGGGAATGCTAAAACTGTGGCAGGGCATGCTGGGATGTGTAGTTTCACAACATCTGGAGAGCCACAGGTTGGCCAGGCCTGCCGTAGAGGATGCTGAGTCTGGTAGGAGGGGCACAGAGGGAGGAGCCGGCCCACACTATTAATCTCTTAAAGTGCCCATGGATCCTAGTGGACCCGTCTATACCCCATGGTACTAATGTGGACCCCAGCTTCCTCTACGGACTACGAGAAAAGGATTTACTGGTAGGTAATTAAAATCCTATTTTTCGGTAATCTACTGTATCTGTGCTGTTACTGTGTTAAAGATACAGCAGCTGACTGTAGTTTTGAAATGTCCATAATGTCTTCAGTGTTACATGGAGCATGTATGGAGCAGTGAATAGAAGAGCCACACTTTGGGGGATCTCCTATTAGATCCCCCAATAATTTACCTGTGCTAATTAGCCCCGATAAACTGGCACAAGACGCGGCTTATCAGGGATTTTGTTTCACCTGCCTCAGGCAGGCGAAACCTAATTGTCTGAAACAGCCCCATTTTCATGCGAAAACGAAGCTGTTTCTACCGAAAACACAGGTTTCACTGAACCTGTGTGTTTTCGGGAGAAAGGGCATTTATTTACAGGATAGCCTGTAAAAAAAAGGAAAAAAAAATTGGTGAAAAGTCGTGAAAAACATAAGTTTTTCACACCTGATGTTTTACCGGGGCTAATAGGATATCCCCCTTTGTCTGTACAGGCTCAGGTGTAAGCTCATGTAATTGCGTGCATTTATGGCCTGATTCAGAGGTGTACACAAACCAATGGCTTACGCTCATCTCCAATGCTTTCCGTTCTGTGCATGTGCAGAACAGATCCGGCATCATTGGACACATTGCCCCCTAAGCTGCAGCCTGTTTGAGAGGGCGCAACTATCTGCTGATGGGAAGCATTTCCCAAAATGGAGATGTGTTGCTTCCATTTTGTGGGAGTGTCTAGGCAAGTGTGTGCGTCTTACAACGCATATTTATTGGCCTCTATAATGTGAATTTTCTGGCTATTCTGTTTAACTGAGTGATCTGATGTTGCGTCTTTGGACACACCAGTAGATCACAAAAGCATTGCAGACGGCATCTTTTAACACAAGTCTCCTCCTGCTGGATTAGCATATTTACACACAGCAGCGGCGTCTTATTGTGTCATCTCTGAATCAGGCCCTTACTGTAGTTCCAGAGCATGCACAGTGCAAAACACATGCAAGATACAACTGCAAACATGCATATAGCCAGTTCCAAAATTTTCCCTTTTTAAAATATTATTTCCAAAAGATCAATTGTAAAGGTAGAATTTTATAGGGATGTGCGCCGGCCCAAAGCTTGGGTTTTGGGTTCTTGTTTTTGAGCTGTATCTTCTTTGTGTTTTGGATCTGTATTTGTTTTGCCAAAACCTCCCTTGCGAGTTTTGGATCTGTGTTTGTTTTGGATCTGTATTTTTTTTCTTAAATCATAAAAATAGCAAAAATCACAGAATCTGGGCCTGTTTTTGTTCCTATAGTATTATTTACCTCAATAACATTAATTTCCACTCATTTTCAGTCAATTTTGACGACATCACAATATTGTTTTCATCCAGCGTCAGATGTTGCAGATTTTGAATTCCATATAAAGGAGCCGCATCTGGGACTCTGCACGATTGCACTCCATTTGCCACAATGTCTGCAATAAAGTGAAAATATGTTGAATTAATACAAAAAATAGTTGTGTGTATTGGTAAAAAAAAACATTTACATGGTACTACATACTGTACCTTGCGTAAAGCTCAATGATGCGGGACCTTCTCCAGGTTGAACAAACTTTCAGGAACTGATCCTGCATTGAGGCTGATAATAATCTGTACAGATGATTTCAGCATCTAAAGATATATATTGTACAATATACGGTATATCTTTCATTGTTTCTACTGTGGTCAAAATTGCCTGGGAACGAATGTTATTGAGGTTAATAATACTCTAGGAACAAAAAAAAGGCCAGATCATGTGCATTTACCTGTTTTTGTAAAGTCCCAAAAAATATATATGAAACCAAATTCCGCAAAAATGGTCTGACACAGATCTTTATCAATAACTAGATCAGTGGCACTAGGAACGTAGGGTATGTATGTAGTGGAATGAAGGATAATTAGTTATTTCATTTAATTTGTTTGATTTAAAAAAATTGAATTAATAATTGTCGATATTGGTGATGGTCTTTAATGCATAGACAACAATTTTTATTGGTTATATTATTGCACTAATCTGACTTTTACTAATCTGATTTTTACTTTATCTTTGATTTTACATGCCCTGAATTAAGCCGTCTATGCCTCTTATTTAAATTTTGTCCTCCATATCAATCAACAAACACGAACCAAGTGGGGTACAGCACACACCACAATTTGTACAAAAAGTGTACCACCTACATTGTCGCAATACGTGTATGAGTCAGAGATAATAATCTAATGCTACAGTGTAATTTCACCAACAGTGTCGCACAGTACGTATATGAGTAGGAAATAAAATATATTACTGTGGTATCACCTTCACCCACAGTGTCACACAATAAGTGTATGAGTCTCAGATAATAATCTAACATTACGGTTTATTTTCACCAACAGTGTTGCACAATACGTGTATAAGCAGGAAATAAAATATATTACTGTGGTACCACTTTCACCCACAGCGAGTACGAAATAACAATATACTGCGGTCTGACTGGCAGTGTCACAGTACTTATGAAAATAAAATAAAAAATTGTATAGTACACTGGTGTACAGCACAAAAAAAATATATGTATTGTATACATATATTTTTATAATTTTTATTTTTAGGCTTTTTGGTTTTAGCTTTTATTATTTTAATTTTACACTGGGGTGGAGAACCTGGATGGACGGACAGATCACACCTTTCAGATACAGCAGACAGAGCACCCCGCTTGGACTGATACAGCAGGCTGAGCACCCCTGGACTGATACAGCAGACTGAGCACCCCTGGACTGATACAGCAGACTGAGCACCCCTGGACGGATACAGTAGGCAGGGCACCCCTGGACTGATACAGCAGACTGAGCACCCCTGGACTGATACAGCAGACTGAGCACCCCTGGACTGATACAGTAGGCAGGGCACCCCTGGACTGATATAGCAGACTGAGCACCCCTGGACTGATACAGCAGGCAGAGCACCCCTGGACTGACACAGCAGGCAGAGCACCCCTGGACTGATACAGCAGGCAGAGCACCCCTGGACTGATACAGCAGGCAGGGCACCCCTGGACTGATACAGCAGACTGAGCACCCCTGGATTGATGCAGCAGACAGAGCACCCCGCTTGGACTGATACAGCAGACTGAGCACCCCTGGACTGATACAGCAGACTGAGCACCCCTGGACTGATACAGCAGACTGAGCACCCCTGGACTGATACAGTAGGCAGGGCACCCCTGGACTGATACAGCAGACAGAGCACCCCTGGACTGATACAGCAGACTGAGCACCCCTGGACTGATACAGCAGACTGAGCACCCTTGGACTGATACAGCAGACTGAGCACCCCTGGACAGATACAGCAGACAGAGCACCCCACCTGGACTGATACAGCAGACTGAGCACCCCTGGACTGATACAGCAGACTGAGCACCCCTGGACTGATACAGCAGGCAGAGCACCCCTGGACTGATACAGCAGACTGAGCACCCCTGGACTGATACAGCAGGCAGAGCACCCCTGGACTGATACAGCAGACTGAGCACCCCTGTATTGATGCAGCAGACTGAGCACCCCTGGACTGATACAGCAGGCAGAGCACCCCTGGACTGATACAGCAGGCAGAGCACCCCTGGACTGATACAGCAGACTGAGCACCCCTGGACTGATACAGCAGACTGAGCACCCCTGGACTGATGCAGCAGACAGAGCACCCCTGGATTGATGCAGCAGACAGAGCACCCGCCCCATGCCAGACAACACAGTGCTGAGACTGACACGTCCGTCCAGTACACTCTCTCCACAGACGGAGTGAAGATGACGTTGATCACCGGGGACCGTTATAGAATCCAAAACCCGTGAGAATCCAACAGCGGGATCATGACATTTTCCCTCTTTTTGGGACTTGAGTCTAGTAGGAAACCCCCATGCCGGACTCGGATCGTGAAGTTCGGGTAGGAACCGGACCCGCCCATCTCTAGAATGTCATCATTTGGATAGCTATCAATGCATTGCTATTCTGCATGGTGCGAAAATTGACTCCCTTGAAAGATCTTCTAAAGTACTTCTCTGGATTATATATAAAAGAAGACATTTCAATTTTGGCATTTGTATTACAAATCCACGCAATACCATGTAAGCTTAGCTGTATTGTTTTCCTATCAAGTATTCTCTCCACCACTGCATTAAAAATCCACACAAATAATATAAGGAGAAAAAACTAATTACTTAACAGATTGTGCCTTGAATGCAAGCATAGAAATATTTAGATGGAAATTACAGCATGCCTAGATAAGACAGGAAATTACTTTTCTGCTGCAGCAGAAATGTTGATGTTATAAATATCTAATTTAAAACTGCGTTGAAAATGCTAATAGTAATCATAGCATAGGGGAAATTATTCTTGTCTTACTTGGCAAACATTACAAGTATGAGACTCTGTTATGGATTATTATATGCAGTACATGAATATGAAATTCTTTTTATCTTCTGGTGAAGCAGTGTAAACAACCCCCTCTATTATACTTTCTGAGTTTCCCTAAAAGGAAAAGCATACCTCAACTTTATCAGCCTTTTTTAGGTATGAATTGCTACTACAGTAGGTTGTACCTGCCTTTATTTTACAAAACTGATTGGTGGACAAAAATGTAACGGACATTACATGGATGTAAGCATAGCAGAATCACAAGAGATGAGAGATGGATTGCTAGGGAAAAACAGGTAAATAGAAGCTGGTAGAAAATGTAAACATCTGCTTATGATTTTTGTTGTTGATGTTAAATTCACTCTTTAAAGATTTGACCTTCCAATGTGTATTCAGAACACTGAAGGGGGGAAAAAAGAGTTGAGCTACTTGCGCTCCAATACATTTCCCTAAAAGTGTGCATGGTAGTCATTGGGGACTTATGCAGTGCAGAGGGTAGAATGCGAGCATACAGTATGTACAGTTTCATGGAATATGTGTAAAGAGGGATTATGCCTAAATGTGTTTTAGTGCCGTGTTTAGAGAATGTATTATAGATTTATTTGCAAAGGTTACAGCATAATTTTTTGCAGGGGAACTATTGTTTTTTGTTTTTTTTTTCAATTTATCAAACTTCACCCCCTTGATGGATAGTGACATCTGCAGATAGAATTAGCCATTATAACCTGTAAGCTAATTTTGCTAGGGTATATGCTGGAGCAGGATATTTGGATCCATCTCACGCAGCATTGACTTGCACATGCGTAGTTCAAAGGCTTTAAATGTACATTAGGCAAGGCAGGTCCAATCCTGGCTATAAACAGAGATAGCCACGCTCATCTATCCTTTGTGTGGTGTTTAGTGCGAAAAACTAGTCTTATTACATTTGCCTGCACCTTGTTGCAGTGTGGCGTATTCAGGGCCTAATTCAGATCTGTTAGCTCGCTAGCTATTTTTTTGCAGCGCAGCAATCAGATAGTCGCCGCCTATAGGGGAGTGTATTTTAGCTGTGCAAGTATGGGATCGCACGTGCTTCCGCCCTGTACAAAAACAGTTTGTGCAGTTTCTGAGTAGGTCTGACCTTACTCAGCCGTTGCGATCACAACAGCCTGTTCGAGGCCGGAATTGACGTCAGACACCCGCCCTGCAAACGCTTGGACACGCCTGCGTTTTTCCAGACACTCCCTGAAAACGGTCAGTTGCCAGCCACAAACGCCTTTTTCCTGTCAATCTCCTTGCGATCGGTTGTGCGAATGGATTCTTCGTTAAATCCACCGCACAGCGACGATCCACTTTGTACCCGTATGACGTGCCTGCGCATTGCAGTGCATACGCATGTGCAGTAGTGCCCAGATCACTACGCAGCGAAAAATGCTAGCCAGCGAACAGATCTGAATTAGGCCCTATATCACAGTGTAATTAATTGAGTCTCCAGCAGGTGCAATACTGGTGTTCGTCCACCAGATGTCGCTTGTGAAAACTACCATTGCACATGTGTGAAGTCAAACGACGCTTGTAAAGTAAAGTCAAACGACGCCTGCAGTTTAAGAAATACTTTTTTTTTTACATGATCCCTAGTAGAAATGTGAACAAAGAAAAAGATTTGCTCAGCATGTCTGATGCACACAAAGAAAAGCACAGTGCAAAGTTCTACACAGCTCTCTAAAAGAAAAAATAAATAAATACAATCAGCGATAGCTGGGGCACACAGCACTATAAAAAATATATTGCAATAAGCAACATCACTGTCACTGCAGGTGTCAGTCACCTGTCTCCATGGCTCTCTTGGCATAGTGGTATCCCCATAGTGGTGTCCCCATTTTACACAGTATTGCAGGCAAGTGTCCCCATTTTACATAGTATTGCAGGCAAGTGTCCCCATTTTACATAGTATTGCAGGCAAGTGTCCCCATTTTACATAGTATTGCAGGCAAGTGTCCCCATTTTACATAGTATTTCAGCAAAGAGTCCCAATTTTATACAGAGAGACTACTTACATACAGTATGAAGTGGCTCTTCCCGCTCTTCGGCCTGCACTGGCCGCCTCCGCCTTCCAGCTCGCTCCCCCTCCTCTTGTCAACGGTACTCCTGTTCGGGGGGCGGAGTTTCGCAGAATGACGCGATTGCGTCGTGACGTCACGACGCAACCGCGTCATTCTGCGAAACTCCGCCCCCGAACAGGAGTACTCGGGAAGGGGGAGGAGTGGGAAGAGGACCTGCAAAGTGCCGCTGCGGGCGCCCCGTGCGTTTGCACGGCTCGCCCGCCGCTAGAAACGGCACTGAATGTACTAATCGCCACCCAGCAGTGAAGCTGTGGATCCTCTTGCGCCTTATCACGCCTTACTTTGCCTACCTGCGCTATTTGTATGGCGCGACTAGGCTGGTTGTATGGTGCAGCAGCAGCAAGGATGAACTTGGCAACATCTGTAGTGATAAATACTGTATCATTTTATTATTTTTTATTATTGGTGCTATTGTCTCAACATATGTCCCTTAATAAATATGCCTTAAAGGGGAATGTTAATTTTTGGGCTGTAGTAATAATTAGGTTTTTAACAACCTTCTTGGCTGTCATCACTGATTTATTTATGTTTCAGAGCAACATAAAATCACAGATATTGATACACTTAAAACATATTTATATTGATAGTTGCAGATTTAATTTAGCTATCGTTTAGCATTTGTATTTTCTCAATTAATTTGGTTTCGGTCAGGTTTCTCTCTATGGAAAGCATTTTTATTTCTAGAAATATAACATAGATTCCCTCACTATGAATGGTTATGGTGTGGTATGTCATTATTGTTTGTCGTCATCATCTGGGAAGTTCTATAATGCTTTTTGCAGTGTGGTGAGGGTTGCAATTAATTGTCAAGAGAATATTTTCTCGTGTAATATTGGGTATGGGTCGACACCCATTGGTCGACAGTGAATAGGCCGACACTAGAAATTGGTCGACATGAACAAGGTCGACATGAGGTTTTTTTTTTTTTATAATTTTTTTGAACTTTTTCATATTTTACGATCCACGTGGACTATGATTGGGAACGGAAACTTGTGCCGAGTGCAGCGAGGCCCCGTGCCCGAAGCATGGCAAGCGAAGCGAGCCATGCGAGGGGACGTGGTGCACTAATTGGAATTCCCGGCCACTTTACAACACTAAAAAAGCATGAAAAACTCATGTCGACCTTTTTTTATTTCAACCTTGTTCATATCGACCTAATGGCCGTGTCGACCTATTTCTAGTGTCGACCTAGCCACGGTTGACCAATAGGTGTCAACCTAGACACTGTCGACCCTGAGTCCCATACCCGTAATATTGCATGTCACTGTATTATAGTATTAAAGCCGCATCTCTACGCTATTCTTGAATATACACACTTGAATGCCTGATATTCATCACAAAAGCTCCTGTTTTTGAGCTGGACACATATAATTCACATTATACACACTTTTGTGTGTGTTTGTTTTTCTTTCATGCATTTAATACACAAATGTGTCCTTATGTAATGTATCTTATTTAAAGAGTACACTAAGGGGCAGATTTATTAAGCCTGGAGAAGTGATAAAGCAGTGATACTGTATGTGGAAAGTGATAACGCACCAGCCAATCAGCTCCTAACTGTCAATTTACATTTTGGAGCTGATTGGCTGGTTTGTTATCACCTTGCACTTATCACTGCTTTATGACTTCTCCAGGCTTAATATATCTGCCCCTAAGATCCTTGCGAGTTGCTTAGTTAATGGTTGTTTGTGTTTGCCAACAAGTCTTGGTTGAAACATATGCTGGTGGTAGTTGTATCTCTAACCTTTCAAAACATGGATGCAATTTACTCCTTGATTTTGTTTTATTTTGTAGAATAGTATGGGAGGAATCATTGCTTGATAGCTTGTTGAACTTTGCTGCTACTCCAAGGGGACTTCTACTTCTCCAACAAACTGGAGCCATCAATGAATGTGTGACTTACATGTTTAGCCGATTTACAAAAAAACTCCAGGTAGGTTTACATTAAGAATATTATAGCACATGAAATATATGAATGGTTCATGTTTGTTTAAACTGATTATATATCTAGATAATTCACTGTGCCCGAATAATAACTGTACCTGCCCTCCGGCTCGAGGGTTTCCTACTAGACTCGGATCCCAAAACGAGGGAAAATTTCATGATCCCGCTGTTGGATTCTCACTGGTTTTGGATTCTGTAACGGTCCCCGGTGATCAACGCCATCTTCACTCCATCTGTGGAGAGTGTACTGGATGGACATGTCAGTGTCAGTACTGTGTTGTCTGGCGTGGGGCGGGTGCTCTGTCTGCTGTATCAGTCCAGGGATGAAGGATGACCCTTTTCCTATCCTTCACTGTCCAGTTCCTTTGGAGGTATTTTGCCCTATTTGCAGCAGATAGCAATAGAATGTGAAAAGACTTTCTGCTTCTGTAGCCCCTACAATGTAATGAGCAGTATATTGTTCATTGAGAGGCTCTGTATTGGTCCCTGATTCATATTATCCATAATTTGATGCACTGTTGCCAGTTTGTGAGACTGAACAAGTCTGTCCACTCAATGCTCTGCTTGGGCATCCAGTAGTGGTTTACAACTATAGACGTTGCATTCAGATCCAGTTTTTTCTCTACTGGTCGACTCTGTGTGCACTACCGCCCTCTGACAATTCACCAGTGTATAAGGTTTGCTAATGCTACAATCACCAACAATCACACTGCATTCAAAGTCCATCAGATGATGTCATTTACCCATTATTTCATAAGTGATGCACTTCAGTAGTCTCTGCATACCTTTGCCATTCCATTCATATAAAGATTCAGACATCCTGCTTAAGTATGATCTGCAGAATAGCTACTTGCATAAGATTGCCTTCTGGTGATAATAATTTGGCCACTCAGTGAATAAAACATAATCAGAATTGCAGACTTATTTTAAAGTTTAAAATAGCACACATCTAATACAACACACGTGAGAATGACAGTATACAGAACATTTTATTTTATGAAGGACAAACATGAACCCCAGTGTTAAGAACTAAATAATATGGTAGCAATAGGGCAAAAGATTCCAGGGTCCCAGACACCATGTGTCACGATCCTAGGCACGGCGATTCCCCAGATACGCCAATCTGCGAATCCCTGCCACGTGACACCTTTACTGGATACCTCAGCGCGTGTGTTAGTCTCACACAAAATCACTGCCACCAGCCAAAGTACAAACGTTTAGGGTATGACCCAAGGCAAACTAATGGCTTTTGCCTGCACCTGGAATTATTCATATTTTGGTAACGCCTCTTTAAGAGAGTTGGGTTGGATACACAACAGAAACCAGATCTAAAATTAGATTATTTAATTCAAGTAAAACACTTCAAAGCTTATGTTACAGAAAAAAGAAAGTTACAAGAATATAATGATTAAAAGTCAGTCACAACAGAGAGACAACTTCAAGAAAATAAAAATAGGAAGATAAAAACCCACCGATCCTAGCACGCATGCAGAGTAGAACAATGAGGTGAAGTGAAATATATCGGAACATTACAGAGCCCAGACTGTTCTCCTGACCCACTTCTTTGATAATGGACAATTTACACTCTGTGGGTCTCCTATTTAAAAAACATGCTGCCCCTTCAACCCCCCTCCCTCTGGAGTGTTACTGTTAACCCTTTCCAGATCAGAGTTAATTGTGTAAATTCAACTGTAACATGGGGTCTCTTGGTCATATACGCAGGGGCTGGCTAATTACTCTTCCCTTTCCTTTTGAAGATGGGCAATCAGATTTATCAATCATACTAAGACACTGTTATAGCTGGCTGAAGGAAGTTTTTAATCACCTTCCCTAGCTAGCATGTCTTTCTGGTCTCTCTGGTGACCCCCTGGGGTCAGGAAACAACCTGTTGGGAGATACACAAGCCAGTTGAGAAAACACATTTCAGGCCTGACCTGCATTTACTTTAAGATCTCAGCTCTGATTCTGGGATAAGTAAACTAAACTAAATTTCACACCTAAGCAGTCAGTGTGTCTCTGTGTTCTGTGGCTACAATGAAATGCCAGCAGATCAATCAAGCTCCAACCACTTAACATGCAAAGACAGTTATCACATACTGGTACATTGATACATCAATTGGAATAATACAAATTTCAATCATGCCCATTTCGATGTAACCCAGATGCATTGGCATCACATCCATTGATACGTCACTCGGATATCCTGGTGTCATCTATATTGATATCACACTACTAATTAACAGGCCTATTCCTACTTGAAATAGCCTGGATCATGACACCTCCCCCTTTAAGATCAGCATGGGAGCAGTGGCACATCAGACTGAAGTCTCCTATGACCTTTTCACACAGGATTTATACATAACCACACACAGGGCATTTGCAGACATTGGGGGTAATTCCAAGTTGATCGCAGCAGGAAATTTTTTAGCAGTTGGGCAAAACCATGTGCACTGCAGGGGAGGCAGATATAACATGTGCAGAGAGAGTTAGATTTGGGTGGGTTATTTTGTTTCTGTGCAGGGTAAATACTGGCTGCTTTATTTTTACACTGCAATTTAGATTGCAGATTGAACACACCACACCCAAATCTCTCTCTCTCTGCACATGTTATATCTGCCTCCCCTGCAGTGCACATGGTTTTGCCCAACTGCTAAAAAATTTCCTGCTGCGATCAACTTGGAATTACCCCCATTGATCAATACAGTATTATTTGCAGTTATGCACGTTCTGCCTTCAGAATGGTGTCCAATCATGACACCATGGACATATGGTTTGAAGACCTTAGCAGGGTACAACCATACTAATATGTGCAATGATATTCTAGAATTCGGATGGAGATTTGCACCAGTAAGTATTCTGACTTTTTCAAAATCTGTTGGGGCACAAGTGAAATAACACTGCAAACTCTTCATAGGTGATTATGTGGTCTCTTCATGAAGCAATGGAAAAAGCAGATAAGTGAGCCAGCAGAGAAGATGCCCAATGCAACCCTTCAGCTTTGAAGTAACATTTATCAAGTGCATATGAAAAAAATATATACATGGCAACTGATTGGTTGCCATGGGCAACTTCTCCACTGGCTCACTTCTCCACTCTTTTCGCTTCATGAATAGACCTATAAAATTTAACCAATGAAAGCTGTAAAATGTTACAGCGAACAAATTGTAACCAATTCAAGAGATGTTTTATAGAAATACTTAATTATTTAAGTCTAATGTCAGTGACAAGCGATGAAATTGTTTTTAAAGTAAGGAACAAGTTGATTACTGGCTTCATCTGTGGGTGGCACAAGCAATTGAACACCTTATGTTTCATTCAGAATCACTGTAGTGACCCCAAGCATTATGAAATGTATACAACTCAAAATTAAAACCAGAGCTATAGAGTCGGTACATCAAACCTTATGGGTCCTACACACCTGGCGATTGGCCGCCGAGGTACCCGACGGCCGATATGGCGGGGCCTCGCATCGTTCATCGTTGGTGCATACACACTGAAAGATATGAACGATATCTTGTTCTTTAGTGAATAAGAGCGTTCATATCTTTCAGTGTTATTGCGTAGTGTGTAGGGCCGATTAGACTCAGATTCCTCTCTGTCTCCGTGACTCAGACTCAATAGCCGTGATCAAAACATTTGAGACATATTTCATGAAGAAAAGGGATGCAATTAATGTTTTTATTTCACAACTAATGAAGTCCGATTATAACGTTGCTTGATTCTTTAAACATACACTTGATCATTTTGAAAAAATAGCAGATTGCAAAATAATTTTCATTGCAGGTTAGCAGAAGTGAAAAATTTGGTTATGGACTTATGGTTACACAAGTGGCAGCAATAGCCCCTGGTGCAGTAGCCCTGCAAAAGTCAGGTAAAAATGAATGTACCTAAAGTCAATTTTACTTCATATTATTTAAGTCTAAACTAATTGTAGATTTACATTTTTTATTTTTTAGTTTTATTTTCATAAAGTAATTGTCCTTGGTTGGGCTTGACAAAAGGTTGTCTTACTACTTTATATCACTCCCATGTTGGGGTGAAGGAATAAAATAGGGAAACCAAGATATAAGGTACTGTCACATGGATTTTTATACTTTTTACATTCCAGTATTTTTAGTGTCATTTCAGGCATACTCTCATTTAGCTTGTTAGCACTGATAAGTAAATATGAATATGAGACATGCTTACATGTGGATCCATGCTATACTTACTGGTGTTTGTTCTGTGACCATTGTACATCAGTGTGGTAGTGGTCACATGTCATTATTGATTACTAGAATACAGACGTACCCAGAATAAGTTACATTGCAATGGGCCTGATACAGACATGACTCAGAGAGCATCACTGTTGTGCGTATTTGGACGTACAGTAGCAGCAATGCTCAAATATTCTAATACAGCTGAAGGCGTCTATAGGAAAAAGACTCCACCTGCATACTCCACCTGCTTGCAGTGCTGTGTTTGAAGATGCAGCATCGGATCAACGTCACTACCAATGGCCGCGATGGTCACAGCTCTCGCCCATCTGAGCAAGTCCCAGCTTACGTAAAACGCCTTCCAACACACACAGTCTTTCCTCAGCACTCCTACAAAATAGGGGCAAACCCCACAGTTTTGTAGAATGGTTCCCGTTGCCATCCCCCGCAGGCCGCAGCATGTGGACAGTGAGTGATCACACAGGACTGGTTTTACATGTGTGCAGAATGGTTCTTGCGCATGAGTAGACACAAACATTTGAGATGTACGTAAACCATCAGGTTTCTATACATCGCTGAATCAGGCCCACTGTACGGAATGCTGAAAATGGACAAATGGCTTATTGCTGTTGGATTTAGTACCATGTTGGGAAGAAACTAAATAGTATTTTGTAACGTAATTTTGCAATGTAAATGAGATGTGTGAACTAGGAAAAGAACCAAAGTTCCCATGAAATATGAGCAAAGTAATAAAATAAACATTGAGTTATTGGTCTCTGTACATTTATGCCAGTGTTTCTTGTAGGCTTTATTCAGGCTTTTGTCACTGACTTGTGGGCTGCACTAGAATGTGGGAGAGATGATGTCAGGGCTTTTCATCCTAAGCCTACCCCCGTGGATCCCATAGACAGAAGCTGTCACAAGGTACATTGTCATTGTAACCAATGGAACTGTATTAGCAGTTATTTCTTATATTTATCCACTAAAGATCCAGCTGTCACTGTGTACATAGGACCTAAGTTAGAGATGTACGCTAAGATGTTGCAGCTATAGACTTGTATGCAGCGGATGTATGAAATATGCTAATTTGTATTGAGATGCCCACGGCCAGCTTTACGAGTCCCAACAGAGTCGGTTACAGATCAGTCGATTATTGAACTACTGAGTAGCCCTACTGTCGCATAGCATGGCCACAGGAAGTAAGATGATGGAGGCATTGTAGCTACATACTATACGTGATTGCAGTTGCAGGCTTAAACATGCTACAGGTTGAGTATCCCATATCCAAATATTCCGAAATACGGAATTTTTTGAGCGAGACTGAGATAGTGAAAACTTTGTTTTCTGATGGCTCAATGTACACAAACTTTGTTTAATACACAAAGTTATTAAAAATATTGTATTCAGTGACCTTCAGGCTGTATGTATAAAGTGTATATGAAACATAAATAAATTGTGTGAATGTACACACATTGTTTAATACACAACGTTATTAAAAATATTGGCTAAAATGACCTTCAGGCTGTGTATAAGGTGTGTATGAAACATAAATGTATTCTGTTCTTAGACTTGGGTCCCATAGCCATGATATCTCATTATGGGATGTAATTATTTCAAAATACGGAAAAATCCGATATCCAAAATACTTCTGGCCCCAAGCATTTTGGATAAGGGATACTCAACCTGTATTAAAATGGTGATGTCACACCTGCATTTTTTCAGTAACTTCCCATAACCGCTTCCAAATGGTCCCTATCAATCACTTTCCAAGTAAATCCTCTCTGCGACTGCCATCACAAGACCATCATGGCACATGCACAGTCAGACGATAATCGTTCAGCTCCCGTAAAAATCAGGTTTGTGTCTATCTCTGAATCAGACCAATAGTTCTGATTCATCTACAGATGTGTCGTCATACATCTAGCCTTAATGTGCAACGCAATGTGAGATGCCTGGTGTGAGTGAGCTGCCATGTTCAGTGCAACTCTGCTAACCTTGAGCATCTTTTATGCCACAATTATATTTTCATTGCAACGCAATGCTACTAGGAAGCACAGGGAAACTGTGCTGATTAATTTGATATATGACACTTGTATATCTGTGTGGGACTAAAGCGCCCTACACACTGGGCGACGGCAGCAATTTGGATGATGTTGGTTATCGTCAATTGTTTTGCATTGAAAAACGTTGGGAAACCAACAGTGGACGACCACAGTAACGCGCATCATTAATCGTTGGTGCCTACACACTAAACGATATGAACGATATATCGTTCATTTCTGAGCGATAGCATTCATATCACCCATCACCGTCGCCCAGTATGTAGGGCGCTTAAGTCTCTGAGTCATGCATACTAGTTGCATTGCATTTTAGGCAAAAAAGACACCCGGTGCTATAAGATTCTCATGTGACCTGGCTGAATGGCGTGACTGCAGGAAAGATGTTTGAGGACATATCTTTTTTTTTTTTTTATATATAGTTAATTGATTCAGGTGCTGCTCATTTATATGCTGCTATGTATAACACAACCTAATTTTGTGTAACATTTTGAATTTATAGTCTTTTCTAGCATTGGTGAACCTACTGTATTCCTACCCTGCTGTTTATGAGCTGCTTTGCAACCAAGAATTGCCATCAAAAGATGAATACTCTCTGCGTGAAGTCCCTACTTCCTTTGTTGTAAGTATTTTACACAAATGCCTATTTTTCAATATCCTTCCCCAAATTGTTATAATCATATACTAGTATATTTGTCTGTTAAAAAAATTGAATTGTACAAAATATTTAGTAAACAAAAGATTCAGAAGTCAATTTAATGAGATGCGAAGGGGACTTTTTGCCGTTGTAATGATGTGGAAACACTGCCAGTGGCCACACATCTCGCCACCCTTATAGCCCACTCTCACCCCGGACTTGTGGGTTTTTGGAGGCAGCGAACAAAAATATGCAAGTTCGGTGAGAATGTCGCATGTAATTGAATCTACCCCTTAGTGTTGGTGATAGATAAGTACTCTATCCAAGTCAAGTTGGTCATATTACATATATTTCTGCTGCGGGGTACACTGGGCTTCACAGGGAATAACATTGGGGGTGTAGAGTAGGATCTTGATCCGAGGCACCAACAGGCTCAAAGCTTTGACCTTCTTCGCAGAATGCCTAGCGCCGCCTCCTCTATAACCTCGCCTCCATGCACAGGAGCTCAGTTTTGTAGTTGGTGCCATGCAGTGAGCAGGCAAACAGGGGGGCTGCTCCAGCAGCCCTGAGAAGAAGATTTTAAAGAAAAATGAAGACTTCAAGGGCTGCAGCAGAGACACTGACTGTGTTAGATGTCAGTCAGACATCCCCTGCTGCAGCACCATCACCTCCCCCAGCTATTTTCCTTGATCGCATGGCTGCACTCAGGGAGGAGGTAAGTGGGTCCCCCCGGCGGGACCCACTGTAAATCGCGATCCCGCGCGGCCGGTGGGAGGGGAGACGGGCCACGCGCGCTGGCTTGGACACTGTGGTAGTACAGGGACCCCACTAGACCACCAGGGCAAGGGCACAGGTCAGTTTTCTCCGGCTGGGTCCACTGGTTATCCACAGGATAACAATGGGATATGATGGAGCGATAGCGGATTGGCACCAAACGATCACAAGCTTTCAGTCCTCCCAGGATGCAACGGGCCCATCCATATATCCCCGCCCACTGGCTCAGGCAAATCAGTTTTTTGTTTGGTGCGGCAGGAGCCTGACCATGGTCAGAGGGCTGCTGTTTCTTGGCAGCCCTAAGCTTTCTTATTTTATTTTTATAGTCGTACTATGGTTTTTGAGTGATCTTTCCTAACAGTGTCTTATATATATATTGGAAAGAGTCGCTCCAACAACTCTCCGCCGGGTCGCAACAACGCTTACCCACTGTACAGTGCTGTCTCGGCGGGCGTCTGTGTCGGATATACTAGCAGGTCCAGCAGACATTACCAGGCTGTGGCCAGAGCACGGGGAAGAAGGTAAGGCATCGGTTCCGCTTAGAAGGGGAGTACGGACATAGCCGCACTGTTTTGGGAGGAGACTACCAAGCAGCTGGCGCGCCGCCACCACAGGTGCTCCAGCGCTAGGCCTCAGGGATCAAAATGCACCAAGATTAGTATGAGGCTGTGATCCCTAGGGTTGATGTCAGTGGTGAGGAGTCAGACGCTCTCCTGGTCGTCCCTCCCCCCCGTTCATGACCAGTTTCCGTGCGTCTCCCACCATGAACTGATTGCCTCACTTCCGTCTCAGACGCTGCCACGAGGGGTCTCGGTCGCAGCATAGGCCGCTGCATCTGTATACACTAAGTTTACTGCTAGAGTTCAGGTTGCAGACGGGTGCGTCTGCATGCACTGGCGTTCACTGAGTGTCTGTGTCCACTAAAAAGTACCGGAGCGGCAGTGTACACTAGTAGCGTTAGGATCCACTCAGCGTTCGCGAACGAATTGATCGATCCTGGAAGTAGGGTGAGTCTCCCTGTATCCCACTCTACGGAGTAAGGGTTATACAGCACTAAATTTCTATCTACTTTTTTTAGTATGAATAGTTAACTTTAGTGCCTAATTGCATATGAGTCTGTGTACATTACTGTGGTTTTATTCGCAAATGCGTCTAAATACGTTAAATAACTGTATAGAACAGAATTCAGTAAATGTACTCCTACATACTTGAAATGTGTTCGTAGTTGATAATATGCTCATATGACTAATATGTAACGCGACTGACTGCTAGTGTGATTGCTGACCTTATATATGTTTGTCAGTGTCTCTTCTGAGCCTCAATGCTGGTGCTTGGGTTGGGGTCAGATTGATATCACTTTAATACATGTAAAGTGATTACAGTCACAGATTGTGTAGTATACTGTGTAAAGCTGATTATTTATCATGTCTAAGAGCGGCAAAGGTGACGAGGTTACATTAATAGTAACACCAACACTTATAACATGTTTATCCTGTAAGGTGGGGTTATCAGCTCAGCATCTGGCACATGATCAGTTATGTGCAAATTGTTTTGCGTTTCAGCAGATTGCAAGGCAGATCCCTGTTCAACTACAAATAGATCCACCTTGGGCTATGTTTGCACAAACCTTATCCAGTATAGCTGACAGGTTGGCCCCTACAGCTTCAACCTCAGGAATAGCGTATACTATTAACCTATACATGCAGCTCCCGTCTTATGGTATATCCCCAACAGCTTCTACAAATCAACAAGCTAATAAACCAAGGGTAAATATATCATCAGACTCATAGGCTACACAGGATGATACATCAGATGAGATAACTCCATTTACTCTACTTCACCATATGAAGAACTGGTAGAAGGTTTCAGCTCAGAGGATATAGCTGAGTTAATTGGAGCAATGACGGCTATTCTGTCTCTAGAGGATTCAGCAGAGCCAATAATAAAAACTAAAGCACCTGTGTTTAAACGTCCCAAAACAGTTAGGATTGAATTTCCAGGGTCAGAAGAACTGACGGAAATTATGGAGGAAGCTTGGAAAAAAATGGGATTCCTATTACCCTTTTCCAACTGGGGACTGTTTAAAAAGAGAAGTGCCTCCTAAGGTAGATACACACGTCATTCGATTAGTGCGAAAATCTATTTTGCCTTTACTATCAACGTCATTAAATGATGTCACAGACAGAAGAGTGGATGGGGTTTTGAAAAACATTTTTTCTCTGTCAGAGGCAGTCACTAGGCCAGATATGGCCTCGGCCTGGATGGCAAAGTCGGTAGCTGAATGGGCTTACGAACTGGAAAATGGGTTTTCAGCACCTACTAGGGAGCAGGGATCCCATATAGCTCATATGAAACAGGCTGCGCTATTTTTAGAAGAAGCAGCAATGGATATAGGTACAATTGCTTCCAAAGCATCAGCCTTAACGGTAGCTGCTAGCAGAGCAATTTGGCTGCGTACATGGAAAGCTGATTTAGGATCCAAGAAGGTTCTGGAAGCTTTGCCTTTTGTTGGAAATATTCTCTTTGGTAAGGAATTGACAGATATTCTGGAATCAGAAGCAGAGTCCAAGAAGGTCAGGTTTCCTGCCAGTTATAACCCTAGGCCTAGGGGTTCCGGATTTCGGCCATTTCGGTGGCAAGGTAAAACAAAAGGCAAAAATTGTTCTAAGCAGACCCAGTACAATAAGTCTGGTAAACCAAAGAATCAATGGGCCACCAGAGGGCCAGCTTCCAAACCAGAACAGAAGCCATCAGCCTGATGGTGCGGGCCTCCACCTGGGGGACCCCAAGTTAGGGGGCAGACTTCTTCAGTTTGCACACATATGGCATCAGTCGACAACAGATGCTTGGGTGCAAGAAGTGTTATCTCTGGGTTATGTTTTCCCTTTAAACAAGCAGCCTCCTCAAAGGTTTTTTTGCACCAGCCCGTCTCATATAGAGACGAAGGCCAGAGCATTGCAAGAAGCAGTTCAGAAATTGCTTCAGTCTGGGGTAATTATTCCAGTACCCCCGGCACAACGGGGGCAGGGTTTTTACTCCAACCTATTTTTGGTTCAGAAGCCAAATAGATCATTCCGGCCAATTCTCAATCTCAGAATGTTAAAGAATTACATTTGGGTCCCAGGGTTCCACATGGAGACGTTACGCTCCATAGTGTTGGCCATGGAACCAGGGGATTACATGGTATCTCTGGATATACAGGATGCTTACCTGCATGTGCCTATAGCATTGTCCCATCAGTGTTACCTCAGGTTCGCCATCCTCCAGCAACATTTTCAGTTCCAGGCCTTACCCTTTGGGTTAGCCACAGCCCCCAGAGTATTTACCAAGATCATGGTGGTTGTGGCTGCTTATCTCCGCAAACAGGGGATAAGGTTTTTCCATACCTCGATGATCTTTTAGTTCTGGCACAATCCCAGGAATTGCTCTTGAGCCATCTCCAACAGACAATGGGCCTAATTCTGAGTTGATCGCAGCATCAAATTTGTTAGCAGTTGGGCAAAACCATGTGCACTGCAGGGGGGGGCAGATGTAACATGTGCAGAGAGAGTTAGATTTGGGTGTGGCGTGTTCAAACTGAAATCTAAATTGCAGTGCAAAAATAAAGCAGCCAGTATTTACCCTGCACAGAAACAAAATAACCCACCTAAATCTAACTCTCTCTGCAAATGTTATATCTACCCCCCAGCAGTGCACATGGTTTTGCTCAATTGCTAACAAACTTGCTGCTGTGATCAACTCAGAATTACCCCCAATAGCTTGTCTACAGAAATACGGATGGCTCATAAATTGGGCAAAGTCGTCTCTGATTCAGTCACAACGGATGATTCACTTGGGGGCTGTATTGGATTCAAGTCTGCAGAAGATATTTTTGCTTCAGGAAAATATATCAAAGGTGCAGTTAATGACTCCGGAATTAATACACAGTCAGACAATATCAATCCACACAGCAATGCGAGTGATGGGGTTGATGGTGTCAACAATCGACATGGTGGAATGTGCAGAATTCCGCTCAAGACCTCTGCAGCATCTGATTCTGACCAGATGGAATGGAATGGAATACATCAGACAATAAAGAAACAAATGATGGTACTTCCAGTAAAGGTAAAAAGGTCATTAGCCTGGTGGCTACAGACATCCCATCTAAACAAAGGAAGACCCTTTTGGATATCAGATTGGGAGATCCTAACGCCGGATGCCAGCTTACAGGGCTGGGGAGCAGTGTCCGGAAGATTATGGTTCCAGGGACAATGAACCATAGATGAAAGTCGCATGCCAATAAACCTGTTGGAACTCCGGGCCATATACATGACACTGATTCAGGCAAAGGACATTCTGCAAGAATAACCAGTCCAGATCCGTTCAGACATTGCAACGGCAGTAGCGTACCTCAACCATCAGGGAGGAACTCGCAGCCAAAAAGCTATGAAGGAGGTAAATCACATACTAAGGTGGGCAGAACTCCATCTTCCAGCATTGTCCGCAGTGTTCGTTCCAGGAGTCCTAAACTGGGATGCGGACTTTCTCAGTCGAAACACCATTCAAGCAAGCGAATGGGCTCTACACCCAGAGGTCTTTCAGACTCTAGTAGACAAGTGGGGGTTGCCAGAGATAGACCTCATGGCATTCCTTCTGAACAACAAGGTTCTGGCATACCGGTCAAGAACAAAGGACCCCGGAGCGATCCTTGTGGACGCACTGTCAGTGATATGGGACTTTCATCTGGCATATCTGTTTCCTCCAATCCCCCTGCTACCCAGGGTGGTGAGAAAATAAAGCAAGCAAAGGGTGCCGTGATTCTGATAGCTCTGGCTTGGCCCAGAAGGCATTGGTACATAGATCTGCAGAGGATGTCGATGGATGCTCCAATTCTGCTCCCTCAACGTCCAGATCTACTGATGCAGGGTCCTTGTTATCACAGGCATCTGGATCAGCTGTCTTTGACGGCGTGGCTGTTTAAACTCTATCCTGAAGTCAAGAGGATTCTCACAGCAGGTAATTCAAACTATGCTCAGAGCAAGGAAATCCTCCTTAGCTCGCATTAATCACCGAATATGGCTAGCCTATATTCATTGGTGCAGTGAAAGAAGTATGGATCCAAAATCTTTCAGAGTATCCAGAATCTTAGATTTCCTTCAGGCAGGAATGAATAAGGGTTTGAAGGTGGCTTCCTTGAGAGTTCAAGTATCAGCATTAACTGTATGGTTTCAAAAGAAAATTGCTACTTTACAGGATGTGCGTACTTTTTTCCAGGGAGTGCTGCGCATTCAACCACCCTTTGTTCCTCCTGCAGTACCTTGGGATATAAGTCTGGTCCTCAAAGCCCTTCAGGGTGCTCCGTTTGAACCACTTAATAAAGTGGATCTTAAATGGTTGACAGCTAAAGTACTCTTTCTACCGACTATGACATCAGCTAGAAGAGTGTCAGATTTAGGAGCGCTGTCATGTAAGTCTCCTTTTCTGATTTTTTTATCCAGATCAGTGGCGCACCCAGGGGGGGTTCCGTTTTTTTTTTTTTTTTAGCTGTATGAGTATTATTAATGGCTGTCTAGCGTCCTCTGCAGCCTGCTGTCTTCCTGGTGGCACTTGTAAGTGCAATAAAAGTTTACTTTATTTTAATTATAGTACATATATATCCATTTGCATACATATATATACACATGTATATACATACATACATATAAACACACACACACATATGATAGATATATATATATATATATGCATGTGTATATATATGTGTACTGTATGTGTGTGGATATATATATATATATATATATACATACATGTTTAATATGCTATGTGTATGTGTGTGTGTATATATATATATATATATATATATATATATACACGGATAATATATGTGTAGATATGTATATATGTATATTTTATTTATATATATATATACACACACATACACACTAGTTTTACGGACCCAGCATATACTGGGTCACCTCAGTCCCCACCTCCGTGATTGGCTCCACCCAGTTCTGGAAACCCCCCCCATGCAAATCCTGCGTTTGCCACTGCAGATAAAGCAGTTCTCAGAACTAGGTCTGGTTATCTTCCTAAGGTGGTCTCTAAGTCTCACCTTAACAAAGAAATTGTAGTCTCGGCTTTCTAGGTGTCAGGACTTTCTGCGGGAGAAGCGTCGCTGGATGTAATCCGTGCATTAAGAATCTACGTGGATCGTACCAGTGCCATCAGAAAGACAGATTCTCTCTTCATTCTCTACAGATTTCACAAGAGGGTATGGCCTGCTACTAAACTGACGCTAGCAAGATGGCTTCGAATGACGATTTCAGAAGCATATTCTCAAGCTGATCTCCCTGTTCCGGCTAATGTCTCTGCTCACTCTACACGTAAGGTAGGTCCTTCATGGGAAGCACAACATGGTACTTCAGCAGAACAGATATGTAAGTCAGCCACATTGTCTTCCATTAACACATTCATTAGACATTATGCCTTGGATACTTTTGCCTCTCATGACGCTGAATTCGGGTGTAAGGTTCTCCTGTCTAATCAGGAGCGTCCCCACCACTAAAAATTGCTTTAAGAAATCCCATTGTTATCCTGTGGATAACCTGTGGACCCAGCCAGAGAAATATACGTTATGGTAAGAACTTACCGTTGATAATGGTATTTCTCCTATGTCCACAGGTTTCCACAGGGATCCCACCCTGACACACTTGATTTGAGAATCTTTATACTCACTAACCTCTTCCCTCTTTAATGGAAGGGTGTGCATGTGTGTTCTTCTCGCCTGAATAGGGTTCTACATAATGCACCTGCCTAAATGCTTTGGAATACAACTGATTTGACTGAGCCAGTGGGCGGGGATATATGGACGAGCCCGTTGCATCCTGGGATGCCAGAAAGCTTGTGATTGTTTGGTACCAATCCGCTGTCGCTCCATCATATCCCATTGTTATCCTGTGGAAACCTGTGGACATGGGAGAAATACCGTTATCAACTGTGAGTTCTTACCATAACGTATATTTCATTCCCGCCCTCTGCAGAGGTTAATCCTTGCCAAGTGGGACGGCCTGCCTCATCGGATCAAGATCAGGTCTCAAATGATCTCCTTGACTCCGGTGGTTCATCTGTCACTGAGCTGGTGGCTACAGGACCAAAAGTTGAGCAGGGGCCGTCCCTTCTGGATCTCCGACTGGTTCCTACTGACAACGGACACCAGTCTGCGGTGTTGGCGCAACACTCTCTTCAGGATCGGTGGACCAAGGAGGAATCTCTACTCCTAATAAACATTCTAGAATTGCGGGCAGTGTTCAGTGCGTTGACGCTTGCCCTGCCTCTGATACAGAACAGGCCTGTTCAAGTACAATCAGACAGCGCCACCACGGTGGCATACATAAATCATCAAGGCAGCACTCGAAGCTGCATGGCACTAACGGAAGTATCAAAAATCCTTTCTTGGGCGGAAACGCCATCTGCCAGAAATATCGGCGGTGTTCATTTCCGGAGTCCTCAACTGGGAAGCGGATTTCCTCAGTCGTCAGGACGTACATGCCAGAGAGTGGAGTCTTAATCCGGAAGTCTCTCAACTCCTAGTGGACAAGTGGGGCCTACCAGATGTTGACCTGATGGCGTCTCGACACAATCACAAGGTTCCGGTCTTCGGATCAAGGACAAGGTATCCTCAAGCAGCATTCGTGGACACACTAGCAATTCCATGGAACTTTCGGCTGCCATACGTGTTCCCTCCAGTGTCACTCCTGCCCAGGGTACTGCGGAAGTTCAAGCAAGAAGGAGGAATACTACTTCTAGTCACTCCAGCGTGGCCCAGATGTCCTCTTCTTCCTCAACGTCCAGATCTCCTCGTTCAGGGCCCCTGTGTTTACCCGGACCTGGCCAGACCGGCTTTGACGGCGTGGCTCTTGAAGCTTTACTCCTGAGGGCCAAAGGATTCTCCGAGGCGGTTATCCAAACTATGTTGAAGGCTTGCAAACCGGCTTCTGCACGGATTTATTACAGGGTCTAGAATTCTTACTTCACCTGGTGTGCTGCTAATAATTACGATGCATACAAATTCATAACTGCCAGACTTTTGGCTTTTCTACAACAAGGCCTAGACTTAGGCCTTCGTCTGGCCTCCCTCAAGGTTCATATTTCTACCTTGTCGGTGTGGTTTCAGAGGAAGATTGCGTCTATCCCTGACGTTCATACTTTCACTCAAGGCGTTTTACGGATTCAATCTCCTTATGTCCCTCCTGTGGCTCCATGGGATCTGCCTGTTGTCTTGAATGCCCTACAAGAGTCTCCATTTGAACCTCTTGAGTCTGTGGACCTTAAACATCTTATGGTTAAGGTCATGTTTCTGCTGGCTATTGCCTCTGCTAGGATGGTGTCGGACTTAGGAACTTTGTCCAGTCTTCCGCCCTTTCTGATTTTTCACTGTGACCAGGCAGTTCTTCGAGCTCACCCTGGTTATTTGCCTAAGGTGGTGTCATCTTTTCACCTTAACCAAGAGATCATGGTTCCGGCTTTTATCTCTTCTGGTTTGTCCTCCAAAGAGTGGTCTTTGGATGTGGTGCGGGCTCTCCGTATTTACTTGGAGAGGACTGCCTCTCTCGGGAGATCCGATACCCTTTTTGTACTTTTTGTTTTTCACAAACGTGGCTGGCCTGCGAATAAGCAAACATTGGCCAGATGGATTAGAATTGTGATTGCACAAGATTATGCACAGGCTGGTCTTCCAGCTCCTACTGCTATCATGCCCATTCTACTCTGTCTGTTTGACCTTCTTGGGCAGCTCGCCGAGGCGCGTCCGCTGAACAGTAGTGCAAGGCAGCTACGTGGTCCTCAGTGAACACATTCCTTAGATTTTATGCCTTTGATACATCCGCCTCCCAGGATGCTTCCTTTGGACGCTGGATCCTTGTACCCGCTATGGTGCGTACCTTCCCATGAGGAACTACTTTAGGACATCCCCAATGTATTCCCTGTGGAACACAGTGTATCCCGCTGCAGAAAAGGAGATTTATGGTAGACTTACCATAGTTAAATGTCTTTCTGCGAGGTACAGTGGGTTCCACAGGGCGCCCACACTGACGCTGTTAGCTTCTTTGGGTTTGTATGACATTAGCCGCTGGTCCCTTCTCCTGTCGTGAGAATGTGGGTGTATGTGACTAACATCTGCCTTTTCTTTTACCTGCTACTGCATTGGACTGGTTAACGAAACTGAGCTCCAGTGTCCGGAGGCGGGGTTATAGAGGAGGCCATGCAATGCATCCTGGGAACAGTCAAAGCTTTAGCTTGTTGGTTCCTTTGGAACAAGATCCAACTCTACACCCCCGATGTATTCCCTATGGAACCCAGTGTACCTCACAGAAAGAGAGTTAAATATGGTAAGTCTTACCATAAATCTCCTTTTTCCCACTGAGACTCTGTCATTTCCGATAACGGAACTAACATTATATGAGCATTATGACTAGGAACATTTTAAGCATGCCATGTTTTGTGCACACAATAAACTTGGAGGTTCACAACTGCATGTAGAACAACATATTCCATGCCACCAACTGAAGCAAGGGGAAGTTACCAGGTGGAATTCCACCCTTTATATGCTTCAGTGACTGGAGGAGCAGCAAAATCCATCAAGATGTACAGTACACATCAAGCCATGAGATAGTGAGAAGGGGGGTACCTTACTGCAGCACACTGGAGAATACTACACCTAAAATACTTTCAACAACATCAGTACTTAATACATCTCATCTCAAAATTATTTTACCTCAAATTAACATTTTGTCTATGCCTCACTTCATTTCACCACTTCACTCTCGTGCAGTACATCTATACTTCTATCCAGGGCCGTTTCTAGACGATTTGGCTCCCAGTGCGAGATTTCAAAATGCGCTCCCCCCCCCCATTGCTATAAAAAAAAATTGCATGCCCCCCCCCCCCATATAGCTATAAAAAGAAAAAAGCATGCGCGCACCGAAGGCGCGCGCGCTCCCGACATGGGTGTGTGGCCTGATTCAAATGGGCGTGGTCTCATTAAAGTGGGCATGGCCTTGTCTGATATCATCACGCCCACCACAGGGGGAAAAAAATAAAAATAAAAAAAGTCCCCATTTTACACATTACAGCAGGCAAGTGTCCCCATTTTACACAGCGCGGCAGGCAGGTGTCCCCATTTTACACAGCGCGGCAGGCAGGTGTCCCCATTTTACACAGCGCGGCAGGCAGGTGTCCCCATTTTACAAAGTGCGGCAGGCAGGTATCCCCATTTTACACAGTGTGGCAGGCAGGTATCCCCATTTTACACAGTACGCAGGCAGGTGCCCCCATTTTACTAAGTGTGGCAGGCAGGTATCCCCATTTTACACAGTACGGCAGGCAGATATCCCCATTTTACACAGCGCGGCAGGCACGTGCCCCCATTTTACACAGCACGGCAGGCAGGTGCCCCCATTTTACACAGTTCGGCAGGCAGGTGTCCCCATTTTACACAGTGCGGCAGGCAGGTATCCCCATTTTACACAGTGCGGCAGGAAGGTATCCCCATTTTACACAGTGCGGCAGGCAGGTATCCCCATTTTACGCAGGGCGGCAGGCACGTGCTCCCATTTTACACAGTACGGCAGGCAGGTGTCCCCATTTTACACAGTGCGGCAGGCAGGTATCCCCATTTTACACAGTACGGCAGGCAGGTGTCAAGTGGGGGGGAAGGAAGGGGGAGAGAGAGAGATAGAGATAATACTTACATCTTCCCGCTCTTCGGGTCCGGCCGCCTCACGTCCCTCGCGCCGGCCGCCTCCTCCTTCCAGGCTTATCTCCTCTTCTCCCTCTTGTCTCAACTGTGTCTTTTTCACAGTAGATTGTACGCTCTCTCAGGGGCAGAGCCCTACCTAACCTTTGTATTTACAGATGTGTCCCCGCACATTGTGCATTTAATCACCTGCCACAATGCGTACGCACGCGACAGCAATTATATGCAGCTTCTCGCACTTGGTCATGGTGTTAGACCGAATGTTGTGTACATGCCCAAAAATAATTGTGGGCACATGCCGTGACTCGTTTGTAGGATGAGCGGGGACACAACTTTGCATCTATGTCATGAGAATATAATATCACATGTGAATGCCACACATTTACTTGATCACTTTTTAAATATTTTCTCTGACGTCCTAGTGGATGCTGGGGACTCCGTCAGGACCATGGGAATTAGCGGCTCCGCAGGAGACAGGGCACAAAAATAAAGCTTTAGGATCAGGTGGTGTGCACTGGCTCCTCCCCCTATGACCCTCCTCCAAGCCTCAGTTAGGTTTTTGTGCCCGTCCGAGCAGGGTGCAATCTAGGTGGCTCTCCTAAAGAGCTGCTTAGAAAAAGTTTTTAGGTTTTTTATTTTACAGTGAGTCCTGCTGGCAACAGGCTCACTGCAACGAGGGACTTAGGGGAGAAGAAGTGAACTCACCTGCGTGCAGGATGGATTGGCTTCTTAGGCTACTGGACACCATTAGCTCCAGAGGGATCGAACACAGGCCCAGCCATGGAGTCCGGTCCCGGAGCCGTGCCGCCGACCCCCTTGCAGATGCCGAAAAGTGAAGAGGTCCAGAAACCGGCGGCAGAAGACTTTTCAGTCTTCATGAGGTAGCGCACAGCACTGCAGCTGTGCGCCATTGTTGTCACACACTTCACACCAGCGGTCACTGAGGGTGCAGGGCGCTGTGGGGGGCGCCCTGGGCAGCAATGAAATACCTATACTGGCTAAAAGATACATCACATATAGCCCCTGGGGCTATATGGATGTATTTAACCCCTGCCAGGTCTCAGAAAAACGGGAGAAGAAGCCCGCCGAAAAGGGGGCGGGGCCTATTCTCCTCAGCACACAGCGCCATTTTCCCTCACAGAAATGTTGGTGGGAAGGCTCCCAGGCTCTCCCCTGCACTGCACTACAGAAACAGGGTTAAAACAGAGAGGGGGGGCACTTATTTGGCGATATGATTATATATATTAAGATGCTATAAGGGAAAAACACTTATATAAAGGTTGTCCCTGTATAATTATAGCGTTTTGGTGTGTGCTGGCAAACTCTCCCTCTGTCTCTCCAAAGGGCTAGTGGGGTCCTGTCCTCTATCAGAGCATTCCCTGTGTGTGTGCTGTGTGTCGGTACGTGTGTGTCGACATGTATGAGGACGATGTTGGTGAGGAGGCGGAGCAATTGCCTGTAATGGTGATGTCACTCTCTAGGGAGTCGACACCGGAATGGATGGCTTATTTAAGGAATTACGTGATAATGTCAACACGCTGCAAGGTCGGTTGACGACATGAGACGGCCGGCAAACCAATTAGTACCTGTCCAGGCGTCTCAAACACCGTCAGGGGCGTTAAAACGTCTTTTTACCTCAGTCGGTCGACACAGACACGGACACTGACTCCAGTGTCGACGGTGAAGAAACAAACGTATTTTTCTTTTAGGGCCACACGTTACTTGTTAAGGGCAATGAAGGAGGTGTTACATATTTCTGATACTACAAGTACCACAAAAAAGGGTATTTTGTGGAGTGTGAAAAAACTACCTGTAGTTTTTCCTGAATCAGATAAATTAAATGAAGTGTGTGATGATGCGTGGGTTTCCCCCGATAGAAAATTATTGGCGGTATACCCTTTCCCGCCAGAAGTTAGGGCGCGTTGGGAAACACCCCTTAGGGTGGATAAGGCGCTCACACGCTTATCAAAACAAGTGGCGGTACCGTCTCCAGATAGGGCCGCCCTCAAGGAGCCAGCTGATAGGAGGCTGGAAAATATCCTAAAAAGTATATACACACATACTGGTGTTATACTGCGACCAGCGATCGCCTCAGCCTGGATGTGCAGCGCTGGGGTGGCTTGGTCGGATTCCCTGACTGAAAATATTGATACCCTTGACAGGGACAGTATTTTATTGACTATAGAGCATTTAAAGGATGCATTTCTATATATGCGAGATGCACAGAGGGATATTTGCACTCTGGCATCAAGAGTAAGTGCGATGTCCATATCTACCAGAAGTTGTTTATGGACACGACAGTGGTCAGGTGATGCAGATTCCAAACGGCACATGGAAGTATTGCCGTATAAAGGAGAAAAAGACAACGTCTTTTCAGCCTCAGTCCTTTCGTCCCCATAAGGGCAAGCGGTCAAAAGGCCAGTCATATCTGCCATGGGATAAAGGAAAGGGAAGAAGACTGCAGCAGGCAGCCCATTCCCAGGAACAGAAGCCCTCCACCGCTTCTGCCAAGTCCTCAGCATGACACTGGGGCCGTACAAGCGGACTCAGGTGCGGTGGGGGGTCGTCTCAAGAGTTTCAGCACGCAGTGGGCTCACTCGCAAGTGGACCCCTGGATCCTACATGTAGTATCCCAGGGGTACAGATTGGAAGTTCGAGACGTCTCCCCCTCGCAGGTTCCTGAAGTCTGCTTTACCAACGTCTCCCTCCGACAGGGAGGCAGTAGTGGAAACAATTCACAAGCTGTATTCCCAGCAGGTGATAATCAAAGTACCCCTCCTACAAAAAGGAAAGGGGTATTATTCCACACTATATTGTGGTACTGAAGCCAGACGGCTCGGTGAGACCTATTCTAAATCTGAAATATTTGAACACTTACATAAAAAGGTTCAAATCAAGATGGAGTCACTCAGAGCAGTGATAGCGAACCAGGAAAAAGGGGACTATATGGTGTCCCGGGACAGATGCTTACCTCCATGTCCCAATTTGCCCTTCTCACCAAGGGTACCTCAGGTTCGTGGTACAGAACTGTCACTATCAGTTTCAGACGCTGCCGGTTGGATTGTCCACGGCACCCCGGGTCCTTACCAAGGTAATGGCCGAAATGATGATTCTTCTTCAAAGAAAATGGACGATCTCCTGATAAGGGCAAGGTCCAGAGAACAGTTGGAGGTCGGAGTAGCACTATCTCAAGTAGTTCTACGACAGCACGGGTGGATTCTAAATATTCCAAAACTGCAGCTGTTTCCGACGACACGTCTGCTGTTCCTAGGGATGATTCTGGACACAGTCCAGAAAAAGGTGTTTCTCCCGGAGAAGAAAGCCAGGGAGTTATCCGAGCTAGTCAGGAACCTCCTAAAACCAGGAAAAGTGTCAGTGCATCATTGCACAAGGGTCCTGGGAAAAATGGTGGCTTCTTACGAAGCGATTCCATTCGGCAGATTTCACGCAAGAACTTTTCAGTGGGATCTGCTGGACAAATGGTCCGGATCGCATCTGCAGATGCATCAGCGGATAACCTTATCGCCACGGACAAGGGTGTCTCTTCTGTGGTGGTTGCAGAGTGCTCATCTGTTAGAGGGCCGCAGATTCGGCATACAGGACTGGGTCCTGGTGACCACGGATGCCAGTCTGAGAGGCTGGGGAGCGGTCACACAGGGAAGAAACTTCCAGGGAGTATGGTCAAGCCTGGAGATGTCTCTTCACATAAATATACTGGAGCTAAGAGCGATTTACAATGCTCTAAGCCTGGCAAAACCCCTGCTTCAGGGTCAGCTGGTGTTGATCCAGTCGGACAACATCACGGCAGTCGCCCACGTAAACAGACAGGGCGGCACAAGAAGCAGGAGAGCAATGGCAGAAGCTGCAAGGATTCTTCGCTGGGCGGAAGATCATGTGATAGCACTGTCAGCAGTGTTCATTCCGGGAGTGGACAACTGGGAAGCAGACTTCCTCAGCAGACACGATCTACACCCGGGAGAGTGGGGACTTCATCCAGAAGTCTTCCACATGATTGTGAACCGTTGGGAAAAACCAAAGGTGGATATGATGGCGTCTCGCCTCAACAAAAAACTGGACAGGTATTGCGCCAGGTCAAGAGACCCTCAGGCAATAGCTGTGGACGCTCTGGTAACACCGTGGGTGTTCCAGTCAGTGTATGTGTTTCCTCCTCTGCCTCTCATACCAAAAGTACTGAGAATTATACGGCAAAGGGGAGTAAGAACGATACTCGTGGCTCCGGATTGGCCAAGAAGAACTTGGTACCCGGAACTTCAGGAGATGCTCACGGAAGATCCGTGGCCTCTACCTCTAAGACGGGACCTGCTTCAGCAGGGACCGTGTCTATTCCAAGACTTACCGCGGCTGCGTTTGACGGCATGGCGGTTGAACGCCGAATTCTAAGGGAAAAAGGCATTCCGGAAGAGGTCATTCCTACACTGGTCAAAGCCAGGAAGGAGGTGACTGCACGACATTATCACCGCATTTGGAGAAAATATGTTGCGTGGTGTGAGGCCAGGAAGGCCCCCACGGAGGAATTTCAATTGGGTCGATTCCTACATTTCCTGCAAACAGGATTGTCTATGGGCCTCAAATTGGGGTCCATTAAGGTTCAAATTTCGGCCCTGTCGATTTTCTTCCAGAAAGAATTGGCTTCAGTTCCTGAAGTCCAGACTTTTGTAAAAGGAGTACTACATATACAGCCCCCGGTTGTGCCCCCAGTGGCTCCGTGGGACCTTAATGTAGTTTTGGATTTTCTCAAATCCCATTGGTTTGAGCCACTCAATTTTGCTCTAGATGTCCCATGCTGCTAGGTTCTGAAAGTGAATCAGAACATCCTTTTCAGCTGAGCACATCTCAAAAGATTTTTTTTTTTTTTTCCATCAGTTGAGGTTTCTGGGAATTGCCTTGCCTTATTCAAATCTCTGTGTACAGTATATTGTACAGTACAGTATATTGTTATATCAGACGCACACTGCAATTACCAAAAGCCCATGCACAGATCACACTGTTATTGTGCCAATTAGTTAGCAGTAAAACTCTGTACACCTCAAAAAGACACTGAACTGGTCATTTTTAATGGTTTGCTAAGCCCCCTAGTACTGTGTTTACATTTGGTCATGTCTATTGTGTCTGTCATGCTTATGTACTAAGGACATCTCTAATACTAATGAAACTTGACAGCTTTTGAAAAGGTATTTCAGGCAGATTATGAAACATACTTGCCTACCTGACCCTCTCCATGAGGGAGAAAATGCTCTGTTCCTGGACTTTCCTGGTAATGTATGATTGCCATCACCTGTGGTGAGCAAGTTAATTGATAAGAAAGGTGTTTGGACACTGACAACATTTTTGTAATTTTAAGCTGCTTAAAAAATATATATTTAAGTTAGGTACTTTATATAATTAATATGGTTTTAAAGCATACCTCCCAACATGACCCTCTCCAGGAGGGACACAACGCTCTGCTACTGGACTTTTCTCTTAATTTATGATTGCCGGAACCTGTTTTGAACAGATTAATGGATAAGAAAGGTGTTTCAGCACAGGTGATGGCAATCATACATTAAGAGGATAGTACAGGAGCAGAGCATTGTTATCTACTTTAATTTGAGGGTATCCACATCCAAATTGGATAAAGGGTTTACGAACTAAGTCTGTTCTATATGTAGCCTCCTCTTTTTCAAGAGACCGAAAGTAATTGGATAGTCGATTCAAAAGCGGTTTCATGGACATATATGGGCTATTCCTTAGTTATTTATTCAACAATTAAGCATGCAAAATGTCTGGAGTTGATTCAAAGTGGGGCATTTGGATTTACAGGCTGGGCTGTGAACCCACACCATACGGTCAAATGAGCTCTCAATGCTGGTGAATCAGGCCATCCTTAAGATGCAAAATCAGAAAAAAATAAAACCATCAGCGAGATAGCTGGAACCTTAAGAGTGTCCAAATCAACAGTTTGGTATATTCTGAGAAAAAGAAAGAATATACTGGTGAGTATGGCAACACAAAAAAACATGGACATCCATGGAAAACAACAGTGGTGGATGATCTTAAGTAATACCAGTAGCATATGGTACATTTTGATTGAAAATCAAAAGTCCATACAATATATACAATGGCTGCACTAGCAGCTGATGGGCCAAGGTGCAAAAATATGCCCCCCCCCCCCCCCCCCCATGCATACACTTCCCCAGCCACTAAAGAAAACCGAGGCGGTTAGTATGTTGAAGCAATGAGTGCCTATGGCTGTTCCCCCTCCATAGCAGCGTTTTCCTGCTCTTCTCTGCTTGTGTGCTTCAAATGCCGACAGTGTTTACTTTTCTTGCCCCCTCCACAGTAGCTTGCTCTCAACATTCAAAGAAATTGAAAGCGCTGTCCAGAATATAGTCTTTTTATTAAGAGTTTATTTAAAACCACTATCACATATAAAAAATAATATATACCACCTAAATTAGTATAGATAATTCATATGGACCTCAAAGCAAACCTCTTTATAATAATTGATAGATATTACTATTCACGGCTATCACAGTGGTTACACTAGCACATAAGGTTGCTTCTGTTCTATTGAAACAATGAATCATATACTATGTGATAATTTTCTCCATAATGCACATTCTTAAATACTTAGGGGTATATGCAATTGCGGTCGAATTCCTGAAAATGTCGAAAAACGGGACATTTTCACCCCAAAAAAGAATTCGACAATGCAATACAGTACTTTTCGTCAAAAAAACGGCCATTCCAAATTCGACTTTTTGAAATTCGACATTTGTCAAATTCGACATTTCTGCAATGGTGCAAATGCGGCATTTCGACAAACGTATATTCAATTGAAGATTGTAAATTCGACAACAGTGCTTTTAGACAGTAAATTTGACATTTTCAATCCGCCACACTTTGCTGGCGGAATCTAATAAAAAAAATTTAAAACCCGAAAAAAAATTGCGTGGGGTCCCTCCTCCTAAGCATAACCAGCCTCGGGCTCTTTGAGCCGGTCCTGGTTGCCAAAATACGGGGGGGAAAAATGACAGGGGATCCCCCGTATTTTAACAACCAGCACCGGGCTCTGCGCCTGGTCCTGGTGCAAAAAATACAGGGGACAAAAAGAGTAGGGGTCCCCCCGTATTTTTTGTACCAGCACCGGGCTCCACTAGCTGGACAGATAATGCCACAGCCGGGGGTCACTTTTATACAGCGCCTTGCGGCCATGGCATGAAATACCCAACTAGTCACCCCTGGCCGGGGTACCCTGGAGGATTGGGGACCCCTTCAATCAAGGAGTCCCCCCCAGCCACCCAAGGGCCAGGGGTGAAGCCCGAGGCTGTCCCCCCCCATCCATGGGCTGCGGATGGGGGGCTGATGGCCTTGTTGAAAATGTAAGAATATTGTTTTTTTGCAGAAGAACTACAAGTCCCAGCAAGCCTCCCCGCAAGCCGGTACTTGGAGAACCACAAGTACCAGCATGCGGGGGGGAAACGAGCCCGCTGGTATCTGCAGTTCTACTGCAAAAAAAATACCCAAATAAAAACAGGACATGCACACCGTGAAAGTATAACTTTATTACACACATGCCGACACACATACTTACCTATGTTGACACGCCGACTCTGGCCATGTCTCCAATGCCGACGTCCGGCGTACCTGAAAATAAAATTATACTCACCTGATCCAGTGTCCAGTTCTTTTATTGTAGTCCCTGTACCGTGACTGCCGCAAGCCGCCTTTCCTCAACACACGGTTAACAGCCTCCCGCTATTGCCGGACGGCATCAAGTTACAGCAGCTCCTGTCTTTGAGAGTCACAGCATTGACACCGTGACCCCGGCAAAGCCGCTTTACCATACACGCGGATCCCAGCCGCCCGCGATTGCCGGACGGAATAAATCCTCTCTCCAAACAACCAAATCGTGAGCACTGCAGGACTTTCAACTGAGGACGCTCGGTTGTACCAGCTCACAGGAGGGGTATATTAACATCACTATATTGAGTTTCTCTATAGCACGGCAATCCCATTTATCACAGAACTGCAACAATCACATACTGCTAAGTGGCAAACTGAACTGTATCCACTTTTCTCTGACGTCCTAGTGGATGCTGGGAACTCCGTAAGGACCATGGGGAATAGCGGCTCCGCAGGAGACTGGGCACAACTAAAGAAAGCTTTAGGTCACCTGGTGTGCACTGGCTCCTCCCACTATGACCCTCCTCCAAGCCTCAGTTAGATTTTGTGCCCGGCCGAGGTTGGATGCACACTAGGGGCTCTCCTGACCTTCTAAAAAGAAAGTATATAATTAGGTTTTTTATTTTCAGTGAGACCTGCTGGCAACAGGCTCACTGCAGCGAGGGACTAAGGGGAGAAGAAGCGAACCTGCCTGCTTGCAGCCAGCTTGGGCTTCTTAGGCTACTGGACACCATTAGCTCCAGAGGGATCGACCGCAGGCCCAGCCTTGGTGTTCGGTCCCGGAGCCGCGCTGCCATCCCCCTTACAGAGCCAGAAGCAAGAAGAGGTCCGGAAAATCGGCGGCAGAAGACATCAGTCTTCACCAAGGTAGCGCACAGCACTGCAGCTGTGCGCCATTGCTCCTCATACACACTTCACACTCCGGTCACTGAGGGTGCAGGGCGCTTGGGGGGGGCGCCCTGAGCAGCAATAAAAACACCTTGGCTGGCAAAAATACCACAATATATAGCCCCAGAGGCTATATATGTGGTAAATACCCCTGCCAGAATCCAGAAAAAAGCGGGAGAAAAGTCCGCAAAAAAGGGGCGGAGCTATCTCCCTCAGACACACTGGCGCCATTTTCTCTTCACAGTGCAGCTGGAAGAAAGCTCCCCAGGCTCTCCCCTGTAGTTTTCAGGCTCAAAGGGTTAAAAAGAGAGGGGGGGCACTAAATTTAGGCGCAATATTATATATACAAGCAGCTATTGGGGAAATTTCACTCAGTTATAGTGTTAATCCCCACATTATATAGCGCTCTGGTGTGTGCTGGCATACTCTCTCTCTGTCTCCCCAAAGGGCTTTGTGGGGTCCTGTCCTCAGTCAGAGCATTCCCTGTGTGTGTGCGGTGTGTCAGTACGGCTGTGTCGACATGTTTAATGAGGAGGCTTATATGGTGACGGAGCAGATGCCGATAAATGTGATGTCGCCCCCTGTGGGGCCGACACCAGAGTGGATGGTTAGGTGAAAGATATTAACCGACAGTGTCAACTCCTTACATAAAAGGGTGGATGACGTAACAGCTGTGGGACAGCCGGCTTCTCAGTCCGCGCCTGCCCAGGCGTCTCAAAGGCCATCAGGGGCTCAAAAACGCCCGCTCACTCAGATGGCAGACACAGATGTCGACACGGAGTCTGACTCCAGTGTCGACAAGGTTGAGACATATACACAATCCACTAGGAACATCCGTGACTTGATCCCGGCAATAAAAAAAATGTGTTACACATTTCTGACATTAACCCTCTAAAAATGGGTTTTTATGTTGGGGAGAAAAAGCAGGCAGTGTTTTGTTCCCCCATCAGATGAGTGAATGAAGTGTGTAATGTAGCGTGGGTTCCCCCCCGATAAGAAACTGGTAATTTCTAAAAAGTTACTGATGGCGTACCCTTTCCCGCCAGAGGATAAGTTACGCTGGGAGATATCCCCTTATATATGAGGGATGCACAGAGGGATATTTTGCCGGCTGGCATCCAAAATGAATGTAATGTCCATTCTGTCAGGAGGGTATTAGAGACCTGTCACTGGACAGGTGATGCTGACTTTAAAAGGCGCATAGAGATTCTGCCTTATAAGGGTGAGGAATTATTTGGGGATGGTCTCTGGGACCTCGTATCCACAGCAACAGCTGGGAAGAAATATTTTTACCTCAGGTTTCCTCACAGACTAAGAAAGCACTGTATTATCAGGTACAGTCCTTTCGGCTTCAGAAAAGCAAGCGGGTCAAAGGCGCTTCCTTTCTGTACATAGACATGGGAAGAGGGAAAAAGCTGCAGCAGTCAGCCTGTTCCCAGAATCAAAATTCTTCTCTCGCTTCCTCGCTTGTCCACAGCATGATGCGGGGGCTCCACAGGTGTAGCCAGGTACGGTGGGGGGCCGTCTCAAAAATTTCAGCGATCAGTGGGCTCGCTCACAGGTGGATCCCTGTTTCATTCAAGTAGTATTTCAGGGGTACAAGATGGAATTCGAGATGTCTCCCCCCCGCCGTTTCCTCAAATATGCCTTGCCGACAACTCCCTCAGGCAGGGAGGCTGCGCTAGAGGCAATTAATAAGCTGTATTCCCAGCAGGTAATACTCAAGGTGCCCCTACTTCAACAAGGACGGGGTTACTATTCCACACGGTTTGGGGTACCGAAACCGCATGGTTCGGTGTGACCCATTTTATATTTAAAATCCTGGAACACATACATAAAAAAATTCAAGTTCAAGATGGAATCGCTCAGGGCGGTTATTGCAAGTCTGGACGAGGGGGATTACATGGGATCCCGGGACATCAAGGATGCTTACCTGCATGTCCCCATTTACCATCCTCGCCAGGAGTACCTCAGATTTGTGGTACAGGATTACCATTACCAAGTCCAGACACTGCCGTTTGGACTGTACATGGCACCAAGGGTGTTTACCAAGGTAATGGCCGAAATGATGATACTCCTTCGAAAAAAGGGAGTTTTAATTATCCCGTACTTGGACAATCTCCTTATAAGGGCAAGGTCCAAGGAGCAGTTGCTAGTCGGGGTAGCACTATTTTGGAAAGTGCTACAACAGCACGGTTGGATTCTAAACAGTCCAAAGTCACAGCTGGTTCCTACGACACGTCTACTGTTCCTGGGGATGGTTCTGGACACAGAACAGAAATAAGTGTTTCTCCCGGAGGAGAAAGCCAAGGAGCTGTCATCTCTAGTCAGAGACCTCCTGAAGCCAAAACAGGTATCGGTGCATCATTGCACGCGAGTCCTGGGAAAAATGGTAGCTTCCTACGAAGCAATCCCATTCGGCAGGTTCCATGCAAGAACTTTTCAGTGGGACCTGTTGGACAAGTGGTCCGGATCACATCTTCAGATGCATCGGCTGATAACCCTGTCTTCAAGGACCAGGGTATCTCTACTGTGGTGGCTGCAGAGTGCCCATCTTCAAGAGGGCCGCAGGTTCGGCATACAGGACTAGGTCCTAGTGACCATGGATGCCAGCCTTTGAGGCTAGGGGGCAGTCACACAGGGAAGAAACTTCCAGGGACTTTGGTCAAGTCAGGTGACTTCCCTACACATAAATATTCTGGAACTGAGGGCCATTTACAATGCCCTGAGTCAGGCAAGGCCTCTGCTTCAAAACCAGCCGGTACTGATCCAATCAGACAACATCACGGCAGTCGCCCATGTAAACCAACGGGGCGGCACAAGAAGCAGGATGGCGATGGCAGAAGCCACAAGGATTCTCCGATGGGCGGAAAATCATGGGTTAGCACTGTCAGCAGTGTTCATTCCCGGAGTGGACGACTGGGAAGCAGATCTTCTCAGCAGACACGACCTCCATCCGGGCGAGTGGGGATTTCATCCAGAAGTCTTCCAAAGGATTGTACACCATTGGGAAAGGCCACAGGTGGACATGATAGCGTCCCGCCTCAACAAAAAGCTATAAAAGATATTGCGCCAGGTCAAGGGACCCTCAGGCGATAGCTGTGGACGCTCTGGTAACACCGTGGGTGTACCAGTCGGTTTATGTGTTCCCCCCTCTGCCTCTCATACAAAAGGTACTGAGAATAATAGGAAGGCGAGGAGTAAGAACGATACTCGTGGTTCCGGATTGGCCAAGAAGAGCTTGGTACCCAGAACTTCAAGAAATTATATCAGAGGACCCATGGCCTCTGCCGCTCAGACAGGACCTGCGGCAGCAGGGGCCCTGTCTGTTCCAAGACTTACCGCGGCTACGTTTTGACGGCATGGCGGTTGAACGCCGGATCCTAAAGGAAAAGGGCATTCCGGAGGAAGTCATTCCTACGCTGATTCAAGCCAGGAAAGATGTAACTGCAAAACATTATCACCGCATATGGCGGAAATATGTTGCTTGGTGTGAGGCCAAAAAAGGCCCCAACAGAGGAATTTCAACTAGGTCGATTTCTGCATTTCCTACAAGCCGGAGTGTCTATGGGCCTAAAATTAGGCTCCATTAAGATACAGATTTCGGCTCTGTCGATTTTCTTCCAGAAAGAACTAGCTTCAGTACCTGAAGTTCAGACATTGTAAAAGGAGTGCTGCATATTCAGCCCCCGGTTGTGCCTCCAGTGGCACCTTGGGTTCTCAACGTGGTGTTGAGTTTCTTAAAATCACATTGATGTGAGCCACTAAAAACCGTGGATCTAAAATATCTCACGCGGAAAGTGGTCATGTTATTGGCCTTGGCTTCGGCCAGGCGTGTATCAGAATTGGCGGCTTTGTCATATAAAAGTCCTTATCTGATTTTCCATATGGATAGGGCAGAATTGAGGACTCGTCCCCAGTTTCTCCCTAAGGTGGTATCAGCTTTTCACTTGAACCAACCTATTGTAGTGCCTGCGGCTACTAGGGACTTGGAGGATTCCAAGTTACTGGACGTAGTCAGGGCCTTGAAAAATTATGTTTCCAGGACGGCTAGAGTCAGGAGAACTGACTCGCTATTTATCCTGTATGCACCCAACAAACTGGGTGCTCCTGCTTCTAAGCAGACTATTGCTCGCTGGATTTGTAGCACAATTCAGCTGGCGCATTCTGCGGCTGGACTACCGCAGCCAAAATCTGTAAAAGCCCATTCCACAAGGAAGGTGGGCTCATCTTGGGCAGCTGCCCGAGGGGTCTCGGCTTTCCAACTTTGCCGAGCTGCAACTTGGTCAGGGGCAAACACGTTTGCTAAATTCTACAAAATTGATACCCTGGCTGAGGAGGACCTGGAGTTCTCTCATTCGGTGCTGCAGAGTCATCCGCACTCTCCCGCCCGTTTGGGAGCTTTGGTATAATCCCCATGGTCCTTACGGAGTTCCCAGCATCCACTAGGACGTCAGAGAAAATAAGATTTTACTCACCGGTAAATCTATTTCTCGTAGTCCGTAGTGGATGCTGGGCGCCCATCCCAAGTGCGGATTGTCTGCAATACTTGTATATAGTTATTGCCTAACTAAAGGGTTATTGTTGAGCCATCTGTTGAGAGGCTCAGTTATATTCATACTGTTAACTGGGTATAGTATCACGAGTTATACGGTGTGATTGGTGTGGCTGGTATGAGTCTTACCCGGGATTCAAAATCCTTCCTTATTATGTCAGCTCGTCCGGGCACAGTGTCCTAACTGAGGCTTGGAGGAGGGTAATAGTGGGAGGAGCCAGTGCACACCAGGTGACCTAAAGCTTTCTTTAGTTGTCCCCAGTCTCCTGCGGAGCCGCTATTCCCCATGGTCCTTACGGAGTTCCCAGCATCCACTACGGACTACGAGAAATAGATTTACCGGTGAGTAAAATCTTATTATTGTGATTGTGGACTCTCACTCATACATTTATTACTTTTCAGAGCATATTTATTGTTATATTGTCTCTTGCTGCTAATCAGTTACCACTACTGGTCTGACAGATTACATTATTATACCATCAGGGTGCAAAGCTACAATATAATTTCATGGTATCTACTTAAGCTTATATTAATTGTTGTGTGTATATATTTTTTAAACTTTTTTGTTTAAATAAACCTTTTTTATTCATACACGTCGGCTCTCTATTATCATAGTTTTCCCTGCTACCTTGCGCAGCCGTTTTTTGCTTAATCTACATGCATGTTTATGTCCCACATCATTGAACCTATACCACTTGTCTTTCCACATGCCATATTATTTTGTCCAGTCTGTTTATAACATTATACAATGTTTGAAGGTATAGCAAAAAGTACTTATGTCTGCGTATGGACGTCCACAACCTCGCCAGCAAATCTGTCTATGTCCTCTGCAGGTCGGTCCACCACCACTCAAGGACAGTGGTCTGCTGCCTGTGTAAGCAGAGGTGCCTGCACACCTCCACATATGCAGCTAGTTTAGTTTATGTAGCCTGATTGTAAAGAGAACACATTTTGATTGATAGGAAGTGACTGTTAGTGGGTGGTGACATGACATTTGTGGGGAGTGGTTGGGAAAATGCAGGCATGTCATGGTCGTTTTTACGGCGTGTTTTTGATGTCATTTGTGAACACTGCTTTCAAAACATGGCGCTCGGTGCGACTGCATTCACATTGATTTGCGTAGGCATGGGTCAGCTGTAACAGTTGATGGTGCTAATTTTTTGTGCATGCATTGCAATTCTGCTAATACATACGCAGGTTTGTGAATGCATCAGGCGTCTTTTGGGGGTCATTCCGAGTTGATCGTAGCTGTGCAAAATTTAGCACAGCGACGATCATCCACACTGACATGTGACAGGGCTAGTCCGCCCCGCATGTCAGTGCCGGCCCCCCCGCAGAAGTGCAAGGGCATCACACAGCGGTGATGCCTTTGCACTTCAAGAGTAGCTCCCGGCAGGCGCAGCTTTAGCGTGCTGGCCGGGAGCTACTCATCGCTCCCCGGCCGCAGCAGCTGCGTGTGACGTCACGCAGCCACCGCGGACCGCCCCCCAACGGTCCGGCCACGCCTGCGTTGGCCGGACAGCTCCTCCTAAATGGCGGCTTAACGCCGCCGTTCAGCCCCCTCCCTCCCAGCGACCGCCTCTGTCTCAGAGGCGATTGCTAGGCACCGACGACTGCCGGCGCATGCGCAGTTCCGCCCTGATCGCTGTGCTGCGACAAACTGCAGCGCGCGATCGGGTCGGGATGACCTCCTTTTTCCTTTCCGGGCGGCTCTTCACATGCAATTTTTTGCATGTGCAGATTTGTGTAAATCGCTATCTCAGCCTCAGTAGCGATCCATAGTGAATTAGGCCCATAGTCCCCTAAAGTGGAACAGTTGGGATTTATGTCAAGAGCCTAGCCGCTTTAGAAATTCAGTATATGTACCGCAAGGAGAAAAGCTATCAATTTTGTTCTCTAACTTCCCAAACACTCTATAAATATTTAAACACAATTGTCCTTGAAAGTTTGTTTTCTTACAACTGTTATGCAGGGTCGCAGAGCTCATGTGCACTAACAAGTGAAGGTAGATCTCACAGTGAGTAGGAGGAGCTATGACCTGTACCCCAGCTTTAATTGTTTATACAGGTCTCTACCTTATGTAGCATTAATCCTCCTAATGATGTAGAATTCATGTGATAACAAGGAGATTGGACATCTACTGTACATGTCATTCATTTGTTTTGAAGATTTTTGGCGTATGTCATCATTAATAACACAATGATCCCTCCTTTCCCATGTCACATAATTGAAATAACATGAGCATTAAGCATAAATATTTCAGTCAATGATCACTTTTTCCAGTTGATGGCAGTAGAGCCATACTTAAAACATATAATACAATTGTTAAATAAAAATATGCAGATGATGATATAGATATATATATATATATATATATATATATAGTAATATTAATAATCATAATAACCGGGTAAAACTGAGAGCCAGCCAGTTATAGTCACCTGTAGCTGAAGGGTTTATCAACCAATGGTATTTGTACCACAGAGGTACATCATGCCGATAGATGCAAGTGATAGACTCTAGTTGTATGTACAGTCATGGCAAAAAAAAGATAAGAAAGCAAAATTGAAGTACAAGTTTAAACATTGAAAGCCATAAATTGTAACTTATCAAACATTTGTTCATATTTGTGGCACTGACTTGTCACTTGGGATAAGTTTGTAAACATTAAGGGGTACTGAGTATACGTATCATAAGTGGGTACATTTTACAATCCTCATCAGCAAATATCTTTATATCAAACCACAGGTGTGTATGCCCCTAGTGTGGTAAATTGTACAATTAAACGCCACCAATCCACCACTCCAGACTTAGGGGCCTGCAAGTACAAATTACTGTACGCTTGACATGTCTTTTATTGTGTGGAGCAGCTGGTTGTATAAAGAATTTAATGGCTTGTAAATGTAAATTTTTATATTCTTTAATCAGTGTTTGTTACCTTAATTGCAGACTTGTATAACTTGCCTTTTCAAACATCCATTCCACCTTCTTGTATTGCTAGTATTACGGTTTCTGGATATTTGTATTACATGAGTTGACATTTGTAATTCATAGTGTCTACTACATAGTTTAGTACTAGTTTTATGTGATGCTGACTAAAACATTCAGATGCAGAGCACACATGCACTCAGCAGAGCCAAGACTGGCACCACTGAGTTATAGGCGTCATCTGAAAAGGATATCATAACATTGTGAAATCTCTCATTCCTTCTGTGGAGCAGAAATCACTTTCAGAAAGCACATATAAATTAGTCTATGCAGACAATCTCTGGATTAAATCTAAATGCAATATACAGATAGAATTTCATTCTGCAGTTTCACTTTGTGTAAATGAATATGGAAATACTGTTGGTGTGATATATTCTCAGTGGCTTGATATGTTTACAGCTTCATAATAAATATGTATTTTCAGTTTGGAATAAATCATACAATTTTTTTTTTATTTTTTATTAAACTATCCCAAAGATTTACAATTATTAGAAGATTAAATAGTATGACTATATGACTCTGCCCTCATTCAGCTTCATGTAGATAAAGTGGGAAGCAATAGACTGAAATTCTTTTTTTTAATCAGTAAAGAGATGAGACTTAGCGGCTAATAGATTGAATGTGTGTGTGCTCCAAGTTTGCAGATATTATATGTGTATAGCATATTACAAATAGAGTATTGCAAGATCCATGCAGGTCTGTACTAGCAGTATACTGTTTGCACCAGGATTACTGTACATCAGGCATACAAATGTGTTCTCCTACTGTACATCCTTGCTGCAGTCACGTTAAACATCTTTTAGCCACGCCTTGTCATTAGCGTGTATACTAACGCGAGCATCTTATTGTGTCTTATTTGCTATGTAAATAAGACATACAAGCAGACTATGCTGATTAAGATATGTGGCATGCCTATTTTCTGTGTGCGACTGCATCTGCCTATGAAATGCTACTGCACGTTACAGTGTTTTCTAGCAGTGGCACATAGACATACTGCATATCATTTAAATTAGCAGAGTCTGCTTGTGCTGCTTATTCACATACAGTAGCGGTGCAAATAAGATGCATTTCAGGGGGGAAAAGATGCCCGGGAACTGCCTACTCACTCAAGCCAGACATCTCGCGGTGCATGGCGTATTGAGGCTAGATATATGAGGACACATCTGTATGTCGGATACCCTTACACCCATCATTTTAAACACTGTGATAGTGAAAAATGCATTTGCGATTAGGTTTGAACACCATTTAAAAAAAAAATCTTGAATACAGCCATTATTATAACATTCCTTCCGATACTGTATGTGAGGAAAAAAAAAAAATCTTACAAAAATGCTCTCAAAAACTCACTGTCATGAACATCCTGCACTTACCATACCCAAGCACTGTGGCTGCTAGTGCTGCTAGAGTGTTATGCACACCAGTGCCTGCAGGAAAGTACTGGTGTCAGAACTGTTATGCACTCCAGTGTCTGCAGGAATGTACTGGTATTTGAACTGTTATGCAAAACAAATGGACTCACAGACAAACTGGGGAATATGACATAACGTACACAGAAGGTGATAGTGTAACAAAATACACACAAAGTGAACAGAGAAGCCCAGAGGCTAAGGAACTGGGTATCTCCCTTGTATTAGAACTGCTCAGATGTAAAAAGCAAGATGTTGTGTTTTAATACGTAGAGAACCCGAAATGCTGTTGCTAAGGGCAACAGCAAAACCCTAAAGGGTTACCAACGGGTGTGGCAGTAAACTCCTTGGTCAGAGATGGAATGATAGACACAAGGAGTCTCTCCACAATCCTGATTCTCACTTGCAGTGCACAGGTTTTAGCTTACTGCCACTAAACTGACCCCTGACACCTAGCACAGTGAGACAGGATTAGACAGGCAAGTCTTAGAATACAGCCGCAAACTTGCTAAGTTCACAGAGTAGTAACAGAACCCCAGCAAGCTAAACGACTGACTCCAGTCTTACTGCTAGGTCTGGATTGGCAGAGTGTAATACCAAATCCCCAGGCCTATTTGCAGTAAGCAACAAACAAATACAAAGCTACACAGTACTGGCTAACTTTCATGAACTGACTAACCAACAAAGATTCAGCAGCATCTGCTTACCCTGAAAAGAGGCCTTATAAAGCAGGTGCTGTCCACGCCCCACTCAGACCTCACAGACTGTGAGCACAAAAACCAGCACCGGATCCCCTGCCGTGCACAGAGCCTATAACCACTGCACAGCAAAAGACCCGAACCGGAGTATCAGCTGCGCTCAGGTTACTCCACTAGCACTTGTCTCCCGGTTGCCATGACGACGTGGCAGCACAGGGCAGGAGACCCTAACAGTACCCCCCCTCTGACGAGGGGTCAAAGAACCCCTACCACCGGGTTTATCGGGGAACTGCGAGAAGAAAGAGCGTATCAGTCTGGGGGCATGAAGATCACAACTGCGCACCCACGACCGCTCCTCCGGGCCATACCCCTTCCAGTGCACCAAAAATGACAGCCGACCCCGAACCACCTTGGAGTCAAGAATCCTTTCAACAACAAACTCCCTCTGGCCACGTATCAGAAGAGGGGAAGGTCTTCCACTGGAAGAAGGATTACTAATCGCCCGTTTTATAAGGGAACAATGAAATGTTTTATTGATACCCAAAGAACGGGGCAGATCTAACTGAAATGCCACCGGATTGATAACCCTGGTGATCTTATAAGGGCCGATGAACCGGGGGCCTAACTTATGAGATGGCTGTCTCAACTTCAAATTCTTGGTAGACAACCAGACGAAGTCTCCTAATTTGAAGCTGCAGGGTCTTTTCCGCTTATCAAAAACCCTTTTGGTCACTAATGACACAGACACAAGGGCTTTCTTCACTTTCCGCCAAATACCTCTAAGGACCGAAACCACAGAGGAACCACCAGGCGTGGAGTCCAGGGGGTCAAAAGAATTGGCCTTAGGATGATGCCCATACACACAAAGGAAGGGAGAGATCCCTGTAGCAGAGTGAGCCGCGTTGTTATAGGCAAACTCCGCCATGGACAGATGAGCAACCCAGTCAGTCTGACACTTGGAGACATAACACCTGAGGAACTGCTCCAAGGACTGGTTCACCCTTTCAGTCTGCCCATTAGACTGCGGATGGTAGCCTGACGACAAGCTGACAGAAATCTGGAGATCGGAACAAAATGCCCTCCAGAATTTGGCCACAAACTGGGATCCACGGTCAGAGACCACATCAAGTGGCAACCCGTGGAGACGCACAACATGCAGCATAAATAATTCAGACAGGCGTCTGGCTGATGGCAGCCCAACCAGTGGAACGAAGTGCGCCATCTTCGAAAACCTGTCAACGACAACCCAGATGGCTGTCATCCCCGAGGATTTGGGCAAGTCCACCACAAAATCCATTGAAATGTGGGTCCATGGCTTAGATGGGATAGAGAGTGGATGTAATGGGCCAACAGGAACCCCTCTAGGAGTCTTATTTCGGGCACAGATGTCACATGCCCGAACCCACTGATCCACATCCTTAGCCACCGAGGGCCACCACACCGCCCTAGATAGCAACTCCCGAGTTCTGGCAATACCCGGGTGACCTGCCGACTTCTTGGCATGGAATTCCAGGAACACTCGCTGTCTTAACCTAGGAGGCACAAACAAAAGACCTACCGGAAGGTCTGGAGGAGCCTGCTCCTGTGCTCTAAGGACTAATGATAAGAAGTCCTGGGTAATGCCCACTTTAATACATGATGGGGAAACAATGGGCAACGGCTCCTCAGTGGTCTCTTGGATTGGAGCAAAACTCCGCGAGAGCGCATCAGCCTTGATGTTTTTTGACCCAGGGCGATATGTTATCAAAAAATTAAAGCGAGCAAAAAACAAAGCCCATCGTGCCTGCCTGGCATTGAGACGCTTCGCTGACTCTAAATATGCCAGATTCTTATGGTCAGTGAGAATTGAGACCACAAACTTAGCCCCCTCAAGCCAGTGTCTCCACTCCTCGAGTGCATCCTTAATAGCCAACAATTCCCGGTTACCCACGTCATAATTCATCTCGGCAGGCGAAAATTTACGGGAAAAGTAAGCACAGGGATGAAGGCGATTATCAGACACTCCCATCTGAGAAAGCACTGCCCCAATACCCATCTCAGAGGCATCCACCTCCACCACAAAAGGACGCTCTGGATCTGGGTGTCGCAGCACCTTGGCCGAAACAAATGCCCTTTTGAGACGGGCAAAAGCCGCTTTAGCCTCACAAGACCAGTGAGCAACATCCGCCCCTTTCTTAGTGAGTGCCACCAAGGGCGCCACTATAGACGAAAATCCAGCGATAAATCGTCTATAAAAATTCGCAAAGCCCAGGAAACGCTGAAGCGCCTTCAAACTAGTGGGCTGCACCCAATCCAGGACTGCCTGTACCTTGGAACCCTCCATTTGGAAACCTTCTGGGGAGATAATATATCCTAGAAATGCGATTTGCTGAACTTCAAATTCGCACTTCTCCAGCTTCGCCCCAAGCCGGTGGTCTCTGAGTTTCTGGAGGACTAAGCGTACATGCTTCCGATGTTCCTCCAGGGAATGGGAGAAGATTAGGATGTCATCTAAGTATACAACTAAGAATCTATCCAAATATTCCCTGAGCACATCATTCATGAAATCCTGGAAGACTGCCGGGGCATTACAGAGCCCAAAAGGCATCACCAAATATTCATAATGCCCTGAGTGGGTATTAAAGGCAGTCTTCCATTCATCCCCCTCTCTTATTCGGATTAGATTGTACGCACCGCGTAGGTCAATCTTAGAAAAAATGGTGGCAGTACGAAGCTGGTCAAACAAGACCGAAATGAGAGGCAGTGGGTATGAGTTTTTAATCGTGATACGGTTCAATTCCCTGAAGTCGATGCAGGGTCGCAACGAACCGTCCTTTTTACCCACGAAGAAGAACCCCGACCCAACTGGAGACTGTGAAGGTCTGATAAATCCCTTAGCCAAGTTCTCCTGAATGTACTCTGCCATAGCCTGAGTCTCAGGACTTGACAGGGAGTACAACCTGCTCTTGGGAAGCTTAGCATTTGGCAACAAATCAATGGCACAGTCATAGGGGCGATGGGGAGGTAGTACCTCTGCAACTTTTTTGGAGAACACGTCCGCAAAATCTGCATAACACCCTAGCAATCCTGGCAAACTTAGCTGCGAGAGCCTGACTGGAAGGCTCAAGCAACTCCTGAAACAATCAGTACCCCAACTAAGAATCTCCCCAGAGACCCAGTCAAATTGAGGATTGTGGGCACTTAACCAGGGTAACCCCAACACCAATGGAGCAAAAGTACAGACAGTCACATAAAAGGACAATTTTTCAGAGTGTGTGGCTCCAATAAACAAAGAAATCTGGCTAGTGCAAGAGGTAATTTTACCTTGGGATAATGGTTCCCCGTTTAACCCACAAATCTCAATTTCCGATGCCAAGGGTACTAAGGGAACAGAGTGTTTCAGGGCGAATTGGCGGTCCATAAAAACCCCGTCGGCCCCACTGTCCACAAAGGCCTCAGTCTTGACAGTTTGACCGAGGATCTTCAAGGTCACCGGAATGATAAAAGTCTTCTTGGGAAATTCTGACTTCTGGCCTGACAGGATATTTCCCATCACCCTCAGGCCCTGAAGTTTTCCGGCTTTTCTGGGCATGATACTACCACATGACCTTTATTCCCACAGTACAAACACAACCCCTGCTGTCTCCTCCGCATCTTCTCACGCGAGGAGAGGCGGGTAGCCCCAATCTGCATAGGCTCCTCAGAAAATTCCTCAGAGTCTGAGGTTCCCTTGGGAAGGAAGGAAATCTCAGTCTCCCTTTCAAGCCTACGCTCTCTCAGCCGTCTATCCACCCGGATGGATAACTGCATGAGCTGATCCAAGCTATCAGGCAAGGGATATTGTACCAATTGGTCCTTTATCTGGTTAGAAAGACCTCTTCGGTACTGGTGTCTCAGGGCTGGGTCATTCCACTGGGTATCATGGGCCAACCTCCGAAACTCCGTACAGTAAACCTCAACTGGCCTTCGCCCTTGCTTAAGGATCGAAATCTGAGCCTCGGCTGAGGCCGTCTTGTCAGGGTCATCATACAACATGCCCAGTGCCGTAAAAAAAGCATCAACACTTTTAAGCGACGGACAGTCAGGCTGCAACCCATATGCCCAGACCTGTGGGTCTCCTTGTAGCAAGGAAATCACTATGCCCACCCGCTGAATCTCCGACCCAGAAGACTGAGGCCTAAGCCGGAAGTATAGCTTGCAGCTCTCCTTGAAACAAAAGAACTGCGAGCGATCTCCAGAAAAACGATCCGGGAGATTTACTTTCGGCTCCTTAACCCCTGCAGGTGCTGCTGCTGCGGGAGCTCCGCCAGCAGCCTGGGAGGTGTGCATTTTAATGGACAAATCATTAAATTGTCGAGTCAGGACCTGCACCTGATCGACCACCTGTTGCAACGTATTTTGAGGGGTATGCTCCATATTCCCACAAAATTTTAACAGGAGTATTAGGCTGCTGAATATGTTATGCACACCAGTGCCTGCAGGAAAGTACTGGTGTCAGAACTGTTATGCACTCCAGTGTCTGCAGGAATGTACTGGTATTTGAACTGTTATGCAAAACAAATGGACTCACAGACAAACTGGGGAATATGACATAACGTACACAGAAGGTGATAGGGTAACAAAATACACACAAAGTGAACAGAGAAGCCCAGAGGCTAAGGAACTGGGTATCTCCCTTGTATTAGAACTGCTCAGATGTAAAAAGCAAGATGTTGTGTTTTAATACGTAGAGAACCCGAAATGCTGTTGCTAAGGGCAACAGCAAAACCCTAAAGGGTTACCAACGGGTGTGGCAGTAAACTCCTTGGTCAGAGATGGAATGATAGACACAAGGAGTCTCTCCACAATCCTGATTCTCACTTGCAGTGCACAGGTTTTAGCTTACTGCCACTAAACTGACCCCTGACACCTAGCACAGTGAGACAGGATTAGACAGGCAAGTCTTAGAATACAGCCGCAAACTTGCTAAGTTCACAGAGTAGTAACAGAACCCCAGCAAGCTAAACGACTGACTCCAGTCTTACTGCTAGGTCTGGATTGGCAGAGTGTAATACCAAATCCCCAGGCCTATTTGCAGTAAGCAACAAACAAATACAAAGCTACACAGTACTGGCTAACTTTCATGAACTGACTAACCAACAAAGATTCAGCAGCATCTGCTTACCCTGAAAAGAGGCCTTATAAAGCAGGTGCTGTCCACGCCCCACTCAGACCTCACAGACTGTGAGCACAAAAACCAGCACCGGATCCCCTGCCGTGCACAGAGCCTATAACCACTGCACAGCAAAAGACCCGAACCGGAGTATCAGCTGCGCTCAGGTTACTCCACTAGCACTTGTCTCCCGGTTGCCATGACGACGTGGCAGCACAGGGCAGGAGACCCTAACATAGAGTGCATGCTTTCATTAGGAAAAGGTCTATAACAGAAAATCATCAATTTAAGAACAAGGGAACTGGTTAGTAGTGAAGTTAATATAGGTAATCCAAAGTGGCACAGAAACAACATTTCTAAACTATGAACTAAATTACTAGCAAACAGGAAGGAAGTATATAGGTGAGGGTATGGTCAGGTGCAGGCGTCTCATTATAGGCTAATCCGGGACATAGTTATGTCACCGACAGTCAGGAGACCGATGGTCAGAATAACTCCCCCTGCATCCCGAAGTCTTAAAATGCAGACTAGAAGGAACTATTCTCACTCGTGGCTGTCCATGACACCCATAGCGTGGGAATAGAACCTGTGGCAAGCACAGCTCACCACCAAGCCCGCAAGGGGCTTCGCTCTGCTCACCCCCTCTTCCCTACAGGCATCCGGATGCTGACTGCCGCCATCCCAGCCGCCGGTAACACAGCCCCAACTCGCTAATCCTCACAGTAGTGTCACTCTTTTCATCCCAAACAGAACACAATTTGATACAATCACTTTATTGCGAACACAGTATTTATATACTGATTTCTAAGCTTGATCTAGTGTCCATCCATGCAGACAAAGATATAAGTGGAGTTTACTGTTTAAAAAAATAAAACATCTGAAAAAATGTAGATCTCCCCTGTATTTAGAGATGGCTTCACCACCCCTATCGATTAACTTATGACTGTAGCTGTCACCACTATAAGCGGGCATATGCATCAGCCCCATATGTGCTGCAGGATATCCATCTGAACTCAGACTGATCTCTGCATGTGCTTCGTTCTGCATAGCCCACAATTCTGCCTACCCACTTACATCTACAACACACTCTCAGAGGTATATTTACTAAATGTCGATGTTAGTCGATTTCAGATCGATTTTAATCGATGTTGGTCATCCAGCGTTAAAACATACATTTTCTAGCAGATAAATGTTTATATTCATTTTTAAATGTTAGTAAATATTTTGTTTTAACCTTGGAAACACAACATCGATTAAGATCGAAGTGATATCGACCAATATCAACCTTTAGTAAATAAACCCCTCAGGACTAATATAGCCTATGTGTAAAAGTCCAGTTACAGCCACTCAGACAAGTGGTGCAGCCGAGATGTGCACAGCTAAAAAGTTACATTGGGTCAGCTATAGGCATGCAAGATCGATCCGCAAAATGGATTTAGGTGCCCCTATGACTGTGTGAATTATACAGGGTGGGGCAGGGATGCTGACATTTTAAAAACTGAGCAGTTAAATAACAATTTTAGTTGCCAGATGACAAATATGCCCTCTTAAATTACGTAGCATGCCATTTATTTCTTTAAAATCAGGTGACCTCAATCTCTGTGCTGGCATTCCTATAATCTTTCATGCATGTTTTCCATAATGTGGCATGGCATCTGTAAAGAAATTCCAGAAATTTCTTGATAAATTCTTTCTTTCAGCTCTTCAATATTATGTGGGCAATGAGAGTGCACTATGTTTTAAATGCACCCATAAAAAGCCACATGCTGAGAGGTCTGTGGACTTTGGAAACCAAGTAATGTCACAATTCCTGGAGATGATGCAGTTTTAAAAAAGCAGTCGTAGGGCGCCCGTTGACACTCTTTCTGTATGACACGTCACCATGTTGTTGGAACTAACTGACCTCATGAACTTGAAGAAACCTAGTTAGTTAAATGCAGGGGTGTCACTATGCTTTGTGGTATAAAGGGGGCATGGCCTGACTGACCCCCATTTTCATCACTCTAGTGGTCCCGGAGATGCTGGTCTGCCCGCTGATATGTCTGTAGTGCCGTCTCCTAAAGTGTGACAGGAGCCGAGTGGCACACATAGGGGGTCATTCAGACCTGATCGCTCGCTAACTTTTTTCGCTGCAATCAAGTCCGAACCGCGCATGCGTATGCACAGCAATGCGCAGGCGCGTCGCTCGGGTACAAAGCGGATCGTTGCTGTGCGATGGGTTTTACGAAGAATCCATTCGCACAGCCAATCGCAAGGAGATTGACAGGAAGAGGGCGTTTTTTGGGTGGCAACTGACCATTTTCTAGGAGTGGTTGGAAAAATGCAGTCGTGTCCAAGCGTTTGCAGGGCGGGTGTCTGACGTCAATTCCGGTCCCGTACAGGCTGAAGTGATCGCAGCAGCTGAGTAAGTCCTGGGCTGTGCAGAGACTGCACTAAATCTGTTTGTACAGCTCTGCTACACATGCGTTCGCACACTTGCAAAGCAAAAATACACTCCCCTATGGGCTGCGACTATCATGCTCGCAAAAAAACCCTAGCGAGTGATCAAGTCTGAATTAGGCCCTTAATGTTAAGTGCAGGAGCTAGCATTTTGGTGTCGCACCTTTTTGTGTGACACCCGCAGCCTCGTAGTGACGCTGCTAAATACCATGCTGTGGAGAAAAGGATGTAAAGTAATCTCCAACCCAACCATACCCCTACCCAGAAAAAAACAATACATTTTTAAAATTGCCCATTTACCTTTGCCACCCTGTATATTGTATGGTACTGTACTAATTCATCGTATTTGTTTGTTTTTCAGGATATCTTTGATCGTCTTGTGATTGTAGATTCAGTGGCTAAAATAAATTCATTATTTAACTATGACCAGTCACACATTTTTGGATTAAGGTAAGAGTATAATCAGTAGTTATTTGCTGTTTTCTTTCTTTTGACCCTACACCTGAAGTATGGCACGTTGTTGCTACAGTTGGAAACAGATTTTACATTTAAACTTGTTGTTGGTGAATATTATCTCAAGATTTATAAAATAATGAATTATTAAACCTCAAAAAAATAAACAAGACCATTTTAACGTGGGTTATATGTAGGTGGCTCTAGGTATGTTATTTGTGTGTTGTAATATTCGCATGGGAGACATTGCATGCAATCACTGTGTAAAACCACTGCTGTAGAAGAGCAGGTGAGGCATAGTGATTTAAGGGCATGTAATATTCACAGATCACAGCTTTAGCAAAATAATCTGAACCTATAGCCTATCATTCACAATATTCAAAAACAGATTTTCAATTAGAGTAAGTGGAGGTATCCATTCATTAAACTGATTATCACAACCAACACTAAACAGCAGCACTGGCACACATGGACATTGCTTCTTATATCAGAGGATTATAAAGGCATATTGGATCAGAGGCGTAGCTAGGGTTTTTGGAGCCCAGGGCAAGATCAATAATGGCGCCCCCCCCCCCCCTCCCCCCCCCCAAAAAAAATACAAATAAAAAAAAAAATACAAAAAAAATACAAAAGGAAAGTATGTGCAGACGCCACCGGTGTCACTGTATATAAAGATGTCAGGGTGTGTATGTATAGATGTAGGTGCAATGGTCGAGGTTGAATTTTTGAAGGTGGAATGAAATAGTGAAGATAGCAATTATGCACGTGCTGAAGGCGCGCGCGCTCCGGAAAAGGGGCATGGTCACTCAAAAGGGCCGTGTCCTTCAGTGTAGTAGGACCCTTTATACTATCTAATACTGGTGCCCCTTTCACATTATAGCACACGGTATGAGCCGAAATTCACATTACCCCACACGGTATGAGCTGAAATTCACATTATAGCACACAGTATGAGACGAAATTCACATTACCCCACATGGCATGACCCGAAATTCACATTATAGCACATGGTATGAGCCGAAATTCACATTACAGCACACGGTATGAGCCGAAATTCACATTACCCCACACGGTATGAGCCGAAATTCACATTACCCCACATGGTATGAGCCGAAATTCACATTACCCCACATGGTATGAGCCGAAATTCACATTACCCCACATGTTATGAGCCGAAATTCACATTACCCCACACGGTATGAGCCGAAATTCACATTATAGCACACGGTATGAGCCAAAATTCACGTTACAGCACATGGTATGAGCCAAAATTCACATTATAGAGTGAGGGGATCCTACCCCCTTAATTAACTAATCCTGCGGGGCACTGTGGTGAGGGGAGACTACCCCCTTAATAGACTAATTGCAGAGTTTAGCAGCGGAAGGGCTGCAGCGGTTTCTCACCCCAAGCTGCGGCGCTTCTGCCACCTCCGACACTCCACATCTTCGGCGCCACCCGGGATGCAGAGCACCGCACCTGGGATGCACCCTTTTCAGTGTGGTCTGCTGCGCTCCGAAGGGGTTCTTCTCTCCTGCTGCAGGATCCTGATGTGCGCCGTCCTTCCCGCTGTTACTGCCACGGTAAGCATTAGTATCGTTTTCCGCAGAGGCCATTTACTGAGGCATATGTGTTAAACCTCGGGAACTGAGATGCCCTTCTCACCATACACAGCTGTGTGGCCGAGCCGGGCGGGGGGGGACAGCCAGCAGCATGCCGGATTTCAGCAGCCGAGGGTGCGGGCTGTACATACTTGAGGCAGCTGGATATTCAACAGTGCTGAAAGCCTCCGGAGCCTGCACCCCCGAAGCTGCAGTACACCGGCAGAGGACACCCATCCCCCGAACCCTGCGTAGCCCAAAGCCGGAGATCGGCAGCATGTTGAATGCGGAAGCAGAAGGCGCTTGTTGCCGGTCAACATGCTGCCGATCTCCGGCTTTGGGCTCCGCACGTGCCTTACAGTCCGCACCCTCGGCTGCTGATATCCGGCATGCTGCCCCTGCTGCTGACTTTCTACCTGCCCGGCTCGCCCACCCAGCTGGATGGTGAGTGAGAAGGGCATCTCAGTGCCCGTGGTTTAATACATATCCCTCTTCGGTAAATGGCCATTAGTACATACCGCCCACACACACAGACTGCCCCACCCCCTTACTTACACACACACGCTGTAGATTACACACACACAGACTGGCCATCCCCAAACCCCACAAACACCCACTTAGACTACACACACATTCTTATACTTTCCCCTCCCCCACACACACTGGACTGCAAAAATTTACACACAATCACACTGTCCCACACACACACACAATTAACACACACTCACACTGTCCCACACACACACAATTAACACACACGCACACTGTCCCACACACCAGTGGCATGAGGTGAGGTCAGTGGCTGGTGAGGCACTACAGCCATAATGTCCACCGAATCTGCCGATGACCCCTACCGCCGCCAAGGCAATGCCCGCCACTGCCTCTGAGCCGATGCCCTCTGCCACCACCAATGGCTTACAAACTCGCCCACCATCAACTGACCCAGCCCTCCGCCACTAATTTGCATCTCAGTCCGTTGCCGCCAATGCCCGCTGCCTGCCTGCTCATCATACTTGTGATATATTGTACATTTTTATAGAAAAAAATAATAATTAGTGTTTGGGACTGGGAAGGGAGTGGGAGGAGGACATGAATGCAATTTTGTTGTCCAGGGCTTCCATTATCGTAATGGAGAAGGGTCTGAATGAGTTAAAAACTGTAAAAAAAAATGTGTGAGGTCCCCCCTCCTAAGTATAACCAGCCTCGGGCTCTTTGAGCCGGTCCTGGTTGTTTAAACACTGGGAAAAAATTGGACAGGGGTTCCCCGTATTTAGACAACCAGCACCAGGCTCTTAGTCCGGTCCTGGTTCCAAAAATACGGGGGACAAAAGATGTAGGGGTCCCCCATATTTTTAAAACCAGCACCGGGCTCCACTAGCCAGGGACATAATGCCACAGCCGGGGGACACATTTATGTAGGTCCCTGCGGCCGTGGCATTACCCTCCCCCAACTAGTCACCACTGGCCGGGGTTCCCTGGAGGAGTGGGGTCCCCTTAAATCAAGGGGACACCCCCCCCTCCAGGCACCCAAGGGCCAGGGGTGAAGCCTGAGGCTGTCCCCCCCATCCGTGGGCGGTGGATGAGAGGCTGATAGCCATGTAATTAAAAACAAAAGAATATTGTTTTTTGCTGTGGAACTACAAGGCCCAGCAAGCCTCCCCTGCTTGCTGGTACTTGGAGAACCTCAAGTACCAGCATGCATCGAAATAACGGGCCCGCTGGTACCTGTAGTTCTACAACAGAAAAAATACCCAGATAAAAACACAACTCACACACCGTGACAGTAAAAATTTATTAAAACACACTGACACACTCACACATACTTACCTATATCCCACGCCGGTCATGTCCACTTGTCCAGTAGAATACAATAGGGGTACCTGTAAAAATGAGAGACAGATTACTTACCTACATCCCACGCCGGTCACGTCCACTTGTCCAGTAAAATCCAATAGGGGCACCTGTAAAAATTAAAATTATACTTACAAACTTCAATCCACAGGAGGAGACAGAGAGAGGGGGAGGGGGGAGGGGAAGAGACTAACCTGCTGCTGCTGCTGGGGAGAGCCGGGACACACTGCAGGGCCACGCCGGGAGGACGGAGCCGACGGATGAGGGGGAGAGCCGCACAACACTGCTCCTGTCAGCGGCGGAGGAGGACGGGGGGGCGCACACTGCAGACGCCAATCACCGCCGGGACAATTAACACACACTCACACTGTCCCACACATACACAATAAACACACACGCACACTGTCCCCCCCCCCCACACACACACACAATTAACACACACGCACACTGTCCCACACACACGCACACTGTCCCACACACACACAATTAACACACATTCACACTGTCCCACACACACACACACACACACACACTTAACACACTCACACAATTAACACACACTCACACTGTCACACACACACACACACACACAATTAACACACTCACACAATTATTAACACACACTCACACTGTCCCACACACACACACAATTAACACACACACACACTGTCCCTCCCCCCTCCCCTCTCCTCCCCTCTCCCGACAGAAAACTATCAACATCTTTAAAATATGTAAAGCCCGCTCACCTGTTTGACAGCTCACCGCGGCAGCGCGCGTACCTCCGAGGTCGCGATCGCACGCACGATGTGCAGGGAGGAGGGGGGGTAGGAGGAGGGGGGGTAGGAGGAGGGGAGGCTCCTGGCTGATGCTGCGTGTCCAGTGTGACAGGCACAGCAGCCGGGGAGACAGGGAGAGCGCAGCAGGTAGCGCCGGCGGAATCCCTGTCGCATGGGGCGAGCGGGCCGTGCCGGTGGCGCTCCCCTCTGTTGGGGCTTCCACGGCGCCCAGGGCACATGCCCTGCTCGCCCCGTGCTAGATACGCCTCTGTATTGGATTATACTGTATAACAAAAATCCTTGGTACATTACTAAAATGTACAGTTTTAATAAGGAGTCAGTATATGGATGCAGTGTATGTAGTACTATAGGAAGATATCAACCAGGAAATATGTTTTATCTTCATATGTGATTCTGTCTGCACATTAACGGATATATTTGCTGCCTGTCAGATATGAGGTATAACTTGTAATCTTGATGTTCGAATATTATTTTCTGAAACTATATGCACTTTTCTTCAGTTATGCACGGAGTAGTTCATAAATATTCACAGTCTGTAACTAATTGGCAGTAGAGAATAGCTAATGGAACCACAAAGTTCAGCTTAACCTGTCTAGTAGTGAATTTGAGATAACACATAGCAGTACAGTTTTACAGTGTCATCCAAATTTCCATACTCTAATTAATGAAACGTAATCCTAAAATTTGGAAAATTATCACATATTCTATGAAGGAGAAGCTGCCCAATGAAAAGATTTTTTTGTCTAACAAATTATAGAAGAATGGTTGATGAAAGCAGCAACTAATTGCAAACATCCTAACATTCCCAGCTCTCCCAGACTCCTGCCTTGGATACACAAGGGAGACTTTAATAGAATTATATACTTTTCCAGGATCTTGCAGTGTCAAAGGGTTTCGGCTGAATTGTTCTGTCTACAATGCCCTCAGTGCATTAACTCTGGTACTTCCAACTCCCATGATGTTATCCAAAGTTATCAATAGTAGTTACAGAGCCACATCAATTTGCACAGCCGACTTCTTTTATAGTGGCGCGGCCTTTCACGTTAACAGAACTTGCAGAATCTACACATTTCCGTCTACAGTAGTAGTAGAAGAAGTTCTTGCACCTATTTCAGTACATTACACACAGTACATAACACACAGTACATTGTGTTGAGTTGAATCAATGATTCTATTTACTACTAGATTCCATTTACAAGAGGCAACTGCTGTCTTTAGAAAATGATTCTTAATAAAAGCACAATAAACCCACTTTAATGTTCTCATTTATTGTCATCTCATTTATCCTACCCCTCACAATGAATGCTTTTTGAACAGTGGCTTCAGCTATAGAACTAGACTAATGCACATATAGTATAATTCTATGTTTACACTAATCCACCAACTGCAGTACATAAAAATAACGGATTAACCATTTCAACAAGTGGACTCTCAACCTACATGCTCAAAAAAGAGCTGTAAACATTAATCTTTAATTATAATTTTTTTATTTATTTAGGTATTGCGTACACATAATATCAAATGCTCTGTTATTTAAATTTGACATATTGTATAATGTCAATTTTACTTACAGTATTTGACAATCTAGTCCATTTCTATAGTAATCCTCCTCTTATATCAACACATGACAGAGACCCAGTAAGGAATTAAACTCTATGGGGTCAATGACAGACCCGGATTACTCAGTAGACACTACAGACATTATAAAAATATTAATGACAGTAACTGTTAATCAGCTGCTTTGGCTTCTTAAGGACCCTACACACTGTGATTCGCCGCAGAGCTGCACGACGGCGGATACGGCCGACGGTCGACTCGGTGGCGGGGCAGGCAAATATGGAGGAGATCATCCATATTGGCCTGCATGCACAGGCGATGGGGCACCAACGATGATCGAGCGCGGGGCCGCGCATCGTTCATAGCTGGTTCCTTCTACACTGAAAGATATGAACGGTATCTCGTTCATTAATGAACGAGATCGTTCATATCTTTCAGTAATATCGCCCAGTGTATAGGGCCTATTAGTAAATTTGTCCCTAAGAGTGACTAATGGTGGACAAATGGCTGCACTAGAAAATGTTAACTACCAGTAATGCAGAATTAAAAATTTACTGTTGAAAAATGTTCTCCACTTATGTCTCTTATGAATCACTGAAATCTGTCATATGGAATCTCAAAGATAAGTCAATTATTTGGGTGAAGGAAGGAGAGAGGTGACTGTTGCTGATTTTATATGTAACGGCATTACAGTGTAAATTGGGAAGAATAATCCAGCTCAGAGCAGGATTAAGATCCGATGGGCGTTTAGTAAATCTACCCCTTCTTCTTATTTAAAGCATCATTACGGGCAAATGGCTTGGGAATCCGTCTGTGAATAATTTTATATTTAATTATATTTACAGATTTTGCTTAAAATTGCATTTGGATCTGGCTCTGACAGATGTGTCATTGTAATTTTTCTTTGTTTCCTTCTGTGCTTATGGGAAGGACGTGGGTATGTGAACAGGTCCTTTAATTCCTAAAGCGCGGTGTTGTTGTCTTTTTCAGTACAGTAAAACGTACAGAAAATCACTGATCTACTATATTTTGCCTATCACATACTGTTGAAAAATGATTTTCAAACTGATGGTTCCCTTTAAAGGAATGCTTGCAGTGCACTGAGGAAAAGATGCATTTTTCAATTTAAAAAAAAAAAACAGGTTTACTGCGGCTTTACTGCACGGCTGATCATGAAGAAAATGAATGTATACTACTACTTCATGCTGGTTGACCTGGAGGCAGAGTCAGTCACACTTCCGTGTAATAGTTCAGTAATTTCATTTTTTTTCTGCGGTAAAGAGAGTGAAAACTTCATTCATATTGATACTAGGGAAGAAAAGGGAAGACCTTTTAATTTAAACAAACAATAAGATAGCTTTGAATGGCAAAATGTTAGTTCGGGCTGATTAGCTGATCTTTTATATTTTTTAAAAGCTGTATTATTTTTACTATTACCTGATTATGGATCTGATTCAGGTTCAGCAGCAGATTCTGCTAAATTGCAGAATCTGCTTCTGTCGCATGCGGGGGGCCGCCCAGCACAGGACAAGACCGCTCAGCATGCTAATCGGTGGCCAGCGATGCTATCGCAAATGAATTGTGATTGCATCGCTAAGTCTGCAATCAAGGTAGACTCTCTGCTAGACTGCATATGCAGTCGAACCGCCGCCATTTTTTGGGGGAGCAGCGTGTGCGTCTGATATCACACAGCTGCCCTGAAAATGGTACAGACACGCATCTGTTGTCTGGTCTCCCCCCCCCCTTCACACACACACGCCCCCGCCACTGTCAGCCACATTCCGATCGCATCCTTCCGGGATGGCATCGCTGTGTGAATGGTTGGTCACGCATGTGCAGGTGGCCGAAATTGCCTGTTCTGCGTTTTCTCAGCAGCAGAGGCTGCTGCTGAGTGAGGACCTGTGGTCATTTTACTTATTTTCCAAATAGGATATTAAAAAGTTGAGAGTAGTGGAACAATTTAGTTTATATGAAGAGTGTACAAGCATAGGTACAGTAGTTTGGAAGTTAGAAACAGGCATATTGTATTCCCACCATTAGCACTTTCCACACTTTATATCAGAGTTTTCCTTATAACTGTGCAATCATAGTTGAGGATGCTGCCATTTTGTGATATATATATATATATATATATATATATATATATATACAGTTGTGCTCATAAGTTTACATACCCTAGCAGAATTTGTGATTTTCTGCCCATTTGTCAGAGAATATGAACGATAACTCACAAACTTTTCTTTCACTCATGGTTAGTGGTTGGGTGAATCCATTTATTGTCAAACAACTGTGTTTACTCTTTTTAAATCATAATGACAACAGAAACTACCCAAATGACCCTGATCAAAAGTTTACATACCCCAGTTCTTAATAACGTGTATTGCCCCCTTTAACATCAATGACAGCTTGAAGTCTTTTGTGGTAGTTGTGGATGAGGCTCTTTATTTTCTCAGATGGTAAAGCTGCCCATTCTTTTTAGCAAAAAGCCTCCAGTTCCTGTAAATTATTGGGCGGTCTTGCATGAACTGCACATTTGAGATCTCCCCAGAGTGGCTCAATGATATTGAGGTCAGGAGACTGAGATGGCCACTCCAGAACCTTCACTTTATTCTGCTGTAGCCAGTGACAGGTCGACTTGGCCTTGTGTTTTGGATCATTGTCATGTTGGAAGGTCCAAGTACGTCCCATGCGCAGCTTCCGGGCTGATGAGTGCAAATTTTCCTCCAGTATTTTCTGATAACATGCTGCATTCATCTTGCCATCAATTTTGACCAAGTTTCCAGTGCCTTTGTAGCTCACACGTCCCCAAAACATCGGCGATCTACCTCCGTGTTTCACAGTAGGAATGGTGTACCTTTCATCATAGACCTTGTTGACTCCTCTCCAAATGTAACGTTTATGGTTGTGGCCAAAAAGTTCAATTTTGGTCTCATCACTCCAAATGACTTTGTTCCAGAAGTTTTGAGGCTTGTCTCTGTGCTATTTGGAGTATTGTAAGCGGGATTCTTTGTGGCATTTGCGTAGTAATGGCTTTCTTCTGGCGACTCAACCATGCAGCCCATTTTTCTTCAAATGCCTCCTTATTGTGCATCTTGAAACACCCACACCACTTTTTTTTTCAGAGAGTCCTGTATTTCAGCTGAAGCTATTTGTGGATTTTTCTTTGCATCCCGAACAATTTTCCTGGCAGTTGTGGCTGAAATTTTTGTTGGTCTACCTGACCATGATTTGGTTTCCACAGAATCCCTCATTTTCCTCTTCTTAATTAGAGTATGAACACTGCTGATTGGCATTCTCTATTGCTTGGATATCTTTTTATATCCCTTTCCTGTTTTACACAGTTCAATTACCTTTTCCCGCAGATCCTTTGACAATTTCTTTTGCTTTCCCCATGACTCAGAATCCAGACACGTCAGTGCAGCACTGGATGAAAGATGCAAGGGTCTTTCAGGAGTCCAGAAACTCACTGACCTTTTATACACACACATTGATTACAAGCAAACAGATCACAGGTGAGGATGGTTACCTTTAGTAGCCATTCAAGCCCGTTTGTGTCAACTTGTGTGCATGTTATCAGGACAAAATCTCCAGGGTATGTAAACTTTTGATCAGGGTCATTTGGGTAGTTTCTGTTGTCATTATGATTTAAAAAGAGTAAACACAGTTGTTTGACAATAAATGGCTTCACCCAACCACTAACCATGAGTGAAAGAAAAGTTTGTGAGTTATGATTCATATTCTCTGACAAATGGGCAGAAAATCACAAATTCTGCTAGGGTATGCAAACTTATGAGCACAACTGTGTGTGTGTGTGTGTGTGTGTGTGTGTGTGTGTGTGTGTGTGTGTATATATATATATATATATATATATAATAAGCTGTGTTAGGGCAAATCTCATTACTGATACGTATTCAGTGTGTGGCTGGAGGGATCCACCCATTAAGTGACTAAAAGCCAGGTGTGACCACACCTAAGGGCTGCAGAGTGGAGAGTCAGTGTGGAAGATACTGCAGACAGTACAATTTGTGGCCTGTATGTTTAACCCAAGTGGGACTGTGGAATCCAGTCAGAGCTCAGTATGCGAGTAGATGCTGAGGGTCAGGAGTCCTGTGTCTAACAATGGAGGGGAAAGGGGAGATCGTTTAGCTCTGGGACTGAGTTACCTGCAAGGAAGCGAGCCAGATTGCGAGGCTGTCCATATGAGTAGCTGTGGCAGCCAATTCAATCAGGCCAGGAGGCCAGGATTCTACCTGTAGAGAGACCTCTAAACTGAGACATGGGGCATATGTACAAGGGTCCAAGTTTGCTGGAGGTGCAATATGCCGGCTGATCTCGAAGTTTTTTTTTAAAGTAGTAATCATTTACAAAGCATCCCGCACCTCCAGCAAACTCGGACCTTTTGTGTGGTGAGCCAGAGGCCAAGTCAGACCAGACTAACTACAGATGTTTCCTCACACATTTTTGCTACAGGAGGCTGCTTTCTCTGGCTTTGCTGTGATGTGTGTGCATCGCGGCATAGCGCAGCCTCCCACAGCTATAGTATTCCTATTTTGTGCTGTTATTACCGGGAGCTCACTTCCCCACTGCATACGCGTGTCATGGTAGCACAAGCTCTCACTATGGATGCTAATCACCCGTGCTGGCTCCTTGTATTAGCGGTAAGCAGTAGCACCCGCTACCTATACTGGCTCCCTCTCCCACCCCCTCAATACTCATGCTGCTAGCAGGAGTATGCGTACAGTATGCATGCTTCCTCTACAGTACGCTATGCTGTGCTCTTTAGCCAGTGATTTGCAAAGCTCTATAGGGACACACACAGTGGGGCAAAAAAGTATTTGGTCAGCCACTGGTTGTGCAAGTTGAACCACTTAAAAAGATAAGAGAGGTCTGTAATTTCCATCATAGGTACACTTCAACTGTGAGAGACAGAATCTGAAAAAAATAAACAGGAAATCACATTGTATGATTTCTAAACAATTTACTTGTATATTCTTGTGGAAAATAAATATTTGGACACCTACCAAGCAGCAAGATTCCTGGCTCTCACAGACCTGTTACTTCTTCTTTAAGAAGTTCTTCTATCCTCCACTCATTACCTGTATTAATGGCACCTGTTTGAACTGGTTATCTGTATAAAAGACACCTGTCCACACCCTCAGTCAGACTGCTACCTCTCCACCATGGCGAAGACCAGAGAGCTGTCTAAGGACACCAGGGACAAAATTGTAGAGCTGCACAAGGCTGGGATGAGCTACTCGACAATAGGCAAGCAGCTTGGTGAGAAGAAATCAACTGTTGGCACAATTATTAAAAAAGTGAAGAAATACAAGATCACTGACGTTCTCCCTTGACCTGGGGCTCCATGCAAGATCTCACCTCATGGGGTATCAATGATCTTGAGAACGGTGAGGAGTCAGCCCAGAACTACACAGGGGGACCTGGTCAATTACCTCAAGAGAGCTGGGACCACAGTCACAAAGGTTACCATTAGTAACACACTACGTCGTCATGGATTGAAATCCTGCAGCGCCTGAAAGGTCCCCCTGCTTAAGCCAGCACATGTCCAGGCCCGTCTAAAGTTTGCCGGTGACCATCTGGATGATCCAGAATGTAATGTGGTCAGATGAGAGCAAAATCAAACTTTTTGGTATAAACTCCACTCGCCGTGTTTGGAGGGAGAAGAATGATGAATGGCATCCCAAGAGCACCATACCCACTATGAAGCATGAGGGTGAAAATATCATGCTTTGGGGCTGCTTTTCTGCAAAGGGGACAGGACGACTGATCCGTATTAAGTAGAGGATGAATGGGGCCATATATCGTGAGATTTTGGGCAAAAACCTCCTTCTCTCAGTAAGAGCATTGTAGATGGAACGTGGCTGGGTCTTCCACCATGACAATGACCCCCATACACACCGCCCGGGCAACTAAGGAGTGGCTCCATAAGAAGCATTTCAAGGTCCTTTAGTGGCCTAGCCAGTCTCTAGACCTCAACCAAATAGAAAATCTGTGAAGGGAGTTGAAAGTCTGTGTTGCCCGGCGACAGCCCCAAACCATGATAGATCTAGAGAAGATCTGCATGGAAGAGTGGGCCAAAAATACCTGCTACAGTGTGTGCAAACCTGGTCAAGAACTACAGGAAACGTTTGACCTCTGTAATTGCCAACTGCGGTTATATTACAAAGTATTGAGTTAAACGTTTTTATTGTCCAAATATTTATTTTCCACAAGAATATACAAATAAATTGTTTAAAAATCATACAATGTGATTTCCTAGGTTTTTTTTTTCAGATTCTGCCTCTCACAGTTGAAGTCTACCTATGATGGAAATTACAGACCTCTCTCATCTTTTTAAGTGGGTCAACTTGCACAATCGGTGGCTGTCCAAATACTTTTTTGCCCCACTGTATGTATCTTTGAAAAAATGGGCCCTACACACTTGCCAATGTGTAAGCACGATATGAATGATCTCGAGTAATGAAAGATAAAGCGTTCATATCGCTCAGTGTGTATGCACCAACAATGAACAATGCGCACTTCAGCGGTCGTTCATCGTTGGTTTTCCTTCGTTTAGCTTAGCAAGCCAATTTGGACGATGCCTGTCCAAATTGGAAACATCGGCAAGTGTGTAGGGCCCATTAAAGACTTAAAACTTTGTTTGCAGGCTAGCTGCCCAATTATAGGTAGGAGCGAGTCAGTGCCCAGAGTTGGGTCTAGGCATATGTTATTTTCTTTTCATTTGTGTTTCCTGATTTCATGCTGAAAGTACAGATGTAGTCAGTATGCATCACAGCAGCGATGGCACAGCAAGTGTGCCCGCTGCGTATGTGCGTACACATGTGCACACAATGATACCCTATAAAGCGAATGCCCGCTACGATCTGTCGAACACTGGCGTGTTTGCGCTATGCCACCATGCGTGCGAACGCATCACAGCATAGATGAGCAAGGCTACATCTGTAAAGCACCTTTACATTTATTTATGTAAAAAGCTGTGTTGGGTCCTGTTTAAATACCTAGACGCTGCACAAGTGCAGTGTCCAGGTATTCAAATCTGAATAGGTATTCAAACAGTACAATATTCACAGTTCAGCACCCCTGCTTTTCATTTTCTTTTTAAACAGCCCTGGCGCTCTCCTCTCGCATAGTACAGAAATTCATTAAAAAACTTTGAATTTGCTTCAAGACTGAGTCCTGCCATTTGTTCTGTATCTCCTCATTCTCTCTCTCTCTCTCTCTCTCTCTCTCTCTCTCTCTCTCTCTCTCTCTCTCCCTCTCTCCCTCTCTCTCTCTCTCTCTCCCTCTCTCCCTCTCTCTCTCTCTCTCTGTATGTATGTATGTATATATATATATTCTCTCTCTCTCTGTATGTATGTATGTATATATATATATATATTTATGTACCTCCCAACTCCTATTAACTCCAATGTAGGACCCTTTCGCAAAATGGGCGTGGACTGTGGGAAAGGATCTTTGAGCTGCTGGCATTCCCCCAGTCCCTCTGTCTCCTTTGTCTTTTCACCGCTGCTCTGCTAAGCAGGGTAGCGAGTGACAGGAGTCTCCCAACTGACCCCCCACCGGACATTGCTGCCCATGGGTGGGACAGCGGGATAGTCCCAAAAAAACGAAAACAATACTGTCCCTTGGAAATCGGGACAGTTGGGAGGTATATTTTTATATATTATATAATATATGAGAAAACCGTTTTCACTCGCTTCAAGAAGCACCTCACGGTAGAACCCCTGTTAGTGAGAACAGCAGAAATGTGGACAAGTAGAAACCAGAGGGCAGGGTTATCAAAACCAATTGTCTATAATGAAGTCCCTAAATTAATTAAAAGGTAAATGTCCAAGTGTTCACAACGTATTCCTATAGGACTTGATTGGAACCCCAGCCTGGGGTAAGTGTTGAAGTTTTAGATCACTACTTGGTTGTGCTCAGCCGAGTATTTTTCATGAAAGATACCCTCACACCAGAAACCTAGACACCCAATATATGGCACAATGCCATTGATTAATAAAACATCCAATGTTTATTTCCATTATCCAATATAAAAATGTGCAATGTAGAACAATTTTCACATCATATACAAGGTGTTTTATAGGAATCAATGTTACACTGGGACAGATGTAAAAACAAGTGCCACCAACCACCCCAGGGTGTAAGCTCAGTGGTGGGAACTCCCAAATGTAGACAGGGTATCCTTATCACCTTTTTAACCCCACGCGTTTCGTCCTTTAACAGGACTTCCTCAGGGGTAAAATCTATTAACGCCAATGTAGGACCCTTTCGCAAAAAGGGTGTGGACTGTGGGAAAGGGTCTTTGAGCTGCTGGCATTCCCCCAGTCCCTCTGTCTCCTGTATCTCTTCACCGCTGCTCTGCTAAGCAGGGCGGCGAGTGACAGGAGCCTCTCAACTGATCCCCCACTGGACATTGCTGCCCGCGGGTAGGTCAGCGGGACAGTCCCAAAAAAACAGGACAGTCCTGTGGAAATTGGGACAGTTAAGAGGTATTATATATATATATATGTGTGTGTGTGTGTGTGTGTGTGTGTGTGTGTGTGTGTGTGTGTGTGTGTGTGTGTATATATATGTATATGTGTTTATGTATGTATATATGTGTGTGTGTGTGTATATATATATATATATATATATATGTGTGTGTATATATATATATATATATATATATGTAGAAATTTATAGGTAATGTGTGATATGACAGCATATAATACTTAAGACGTCTATGACAATATATTAAGCTTGGGTCATATAATCTGAAATTGTTTCAAACTGCTTAGAAATTAGAATAGTTAATGATTGCACATGAATAGTTGTCAGGTAAATAGTATTTGTATCTGTACTATGAAAAGCAAGCATTACAATCAGCAGCGGAAATTCAGCATAGAGCAGAATATACATTTAGAGAATCTCTTGCTGCAATGTACCACTTTAAATTCTCTTCATATGTACTGGTTTATGTGAGCCCTGAGACCTCTTGTCTAGATGTAATGTTCAAGGTCACCTATAAAGGACTTGTGTGTGACATGCCCATAACTCTGCACAGCCAATACAGTTGTTAGCACTGCATACTAAGATGAATGGCAGAGAGGCAGGAGTCAGAACTGAAATATGGGTAATTTTGTTTCAGGATCATTTCCTCTATGACTGCTTGCTGTAATAAAGCAACTGTCAAACTCATTGTGTGTTGTTTTAGTGCAGTGCAGCAATACTGCATTATATGGGGTATATCCAGGTTTTGTACTGGTTTACAATGTAAAAGTTGAGTTGCCTTCATTTTTCAGATAATGTGTTAAAATCAGTCTTTAACCTAACTAGCCTAAAGATAAAATTAAATTTGTTTTAAAATTGTGCATTGCTGTATTTAAAATTATATCACATTTTCTTGAAATGCGCAACTCTCTTTCCTCACAATATTTAAGTAAATCAGTACCTGTTGAACTTCATTTATTGGGTCGGATGTAATGGCTTGCGAGACGGCGGACGCGTACGTTTTTGTAAAGCAGCAAACATTTACAAGGAAAAAACAACCAGATTTTTCCTTATAAACGTTTGCTGCTTTAAAAAAACGTACCAGTTCGGCTGGAGTCTCGTAGCTCCGGCCGTCTGGCAAGCCATTATATCCGGCCCATAGTGTGTATAGCTGTGGTTCTGAATGCCAGTCCTCCAATATCAACAGGTCATATTTTAAAAAATATCTGTCTGTGGAAAGATGTTTGATCATTATAGACCTAACAAAGTACAGCAGGTTAACTCACCTGTGCATGATTAAAGAAATCCTGAAAACATGACCCATTGATGACGCTGGAGGACTGGAGTTGACAACTTATAATACAACTTTCTGAACTGCTGTTTAACAGTGGCTATTTCTAAGCCACTGCTGTCATTTATTTTGGTAATAACCAGATTTATATTAGGCTTTTTGCTGGTTTTGTATATGGTAAGTGTAGTTATGAGGTTAAAATCCTTAAGTGCCTTTTTGGATAGTCTAATCTCTTATATTTTTATCACACTTCTATTTTTTTTGTGTCATACGTAGACCTGAATAGACAGGTTACTCAGAAACTTGTCAGCATCCATGCTGATTGTAAGCAGTCCCCCTGTAGTTTCTAAGTAACGCTGTGCTGTGCTACTGTATATTACTTGTATACAGTGTTTTCTACTAAAATTATAGCCTGATAAAAATGATGATGTTGAAGATGATGTAATTACATTACAATACAATTGCGGCTACAGCATGTGGGCACATGACAGCTAACTTGTGACACGACAGAAGAGGACCGGGAATGGGGGTAAGTAATGGGAGAGGGCAGAGCGTCTGAAGTTTACTCAGCAGATACCAGGTTTTCATGTAAATTTGAACAAAACTAGACCTTGAGAGATTTATTTATTTTTAATTTTTTTGGGGGGGTGGTGTAATAGGGTGTGAGAATCAAAAATTAGAGATTTGGGGAGATTTCTCCTTTTTTGTGTTTTTTTTTTGTGTTTTTTTCTTTAAGTGTTCAATCATTTACATGGCAAAATCAACCTGGTTTTGCCATGTTAATGACTGCCACTTTAAAAAAAACAGGAGACATCTCCCAAAATCTCTCACTTTCTGACTCTTAAGGGGGGTACTCACGGAGCGATCGTTGCTTAAAATCTACGCAATCTGACTAGATTGCTTAGATTTTAAGCAGCGATCACTCTTTACACTCTATTACATTGCCCCCCTTGTGTAGGGTAGTTCACACACATATGTTGATACAGTGAGTGGTATTATTTTATGTTTAAACTTCTGGCATAAGGTCATTATGTGCTGGCTCTCAGCTCTTCCTTGTAGTGTGTTTTAACTGTATTCAATCCTCTTTACTGTTGGAGCACAAACAGGAGCTATGATCATAGTTGCTGACGACTCTACTCTGTTAGGTCCTGGACGGGGAAGTTCCAGTGGCAACTGCTGTGAATTGCATCATCAGTGCCCTGCAAAATGCCACAAATTAGGATGCTGGAACATGATAACAAAATAGGGATACTGGGAGAGCTACCGTACCCAAAATTTGTAGACCCCCCCATACATTGTTGGAGAATAGGAAAGTGGCTATTATGAAGTTTCTGAAAATACAGCACATGTAACACATTTTTTGTTCTTCATCCTTGTTTTTCAGATTGCTGAGTGTTTTATGCTGTAATCTTGACACATTATTACTTCTAGAATCCCAATACAAAGTATGCAAGATGCTTTTAAATGCTCAAAGAGAAAATGTTACAGACTCTTCAACTGATTTGGAGTGAGTAATAGAAAACTATATTACTTGAACATACCATCATTTTTGTTATTTTTTTAAGAGCATATTTGTTATAAGTTTCATTGTGACCATTTTATCATAAACATAAAGTGCCATTAGTAATATGCAAATAACGATAGTTGTATTCATTATTATTCTGTGTACTTTTTCCTCCGTTTTGCATCTTAGTTCACTCATAGGGCGGTATTCAAATGATATATCACGCCTAAACTCCTTTCTAAAGTGATCCCCGTTATTGCGGATATTGCGCCTGTAGTAATCAGGTTTAGTTTAGACATGTGCTGTGGGCACTTTTTGTGTTTTGGTTTTGATTCTGGTTCCATGCTCGTGTTTTGCCTCTTTTTCCTGCCAGTATACGTACAGGACTGTCTGACATACCTACTTGGATGCTGTCACTCATATAATCCTCCACCATTCTTTCAATGGTGACAGAATCATATGCAGTGACACTAGACATGTCAGTAATCATTGGCAGGTCCTTCAGTCCAGACCAGATGTCAGCACTCGCTCCTGACTGCCCTGCATCACCGCCAGCAGGTGGGCTAGGAAATCTTATCCTTTTCCTCGCAGCCCCAGTTGCAGGAGAAAATGAAGGAGGAGCTGTTGACGGGTCACGTTCCGCTTGAGTTGACAATTTTCTCACCAGCTGGTCTTTGCACCTCTGCCGGAAAGAGAGATACAACGTAGGCTTTATACCTAGGATCGAGCACGGTGGTCAAAATGTAGAGCTCTTATTTCAACAGTTGACCACCCGTGAATCCTGATAAAGCGAATGAAGGGCTCCATCCACAAGTCTCACAAACTTGGCGGAATCGCTCCGTCTTAGCTCCTCCTACAATTTCTCCATCTGCTTCTGCAAAAGCCTGATGTGGGGAATGACCTGACTCAAGCTGACAGTGTCTGAACTGACTTCACGTGTGGCAAGTTCGAAAGGTTGGAGAACCTTGCACAAGACGGAAATCATTCTCCACTGCGCTTGAGTCAGGTGCATTACCGCTCCTTTGCTTATATCGTAGGCATATGTGTAGGCTTGAACGGCCTTTTGCTGCTCCTCCATCCTCTGAAGCATATAGAGGGTTGAATTCCACCTCGTTACCACGTCTTGCTTCAGCTGATGGCAGGGCATGTTCAGGAGTGTTTGCTGGTGCTCCAGTCTTCGGCGCGCGGTGGCTGAATGACGAAAATGGCCCGCAATTCTTAGTGCCACTGACAGCATCTCCATTACGCCACTGTCATTTTTTTTTTAAATTCTGCACCACCAAATTCATTGTATGTGCAAAACATGGGACGTGCCGGAATTTGCCCACATGTAATGCACGCACAATATTGGTGGCGTTCGATGTCACAAATCCCCAGGAGAGTCCAATTGGGGTAAGCCAATCTGCGATGATGTTCCTCAGTTTCCGTAAGAGGTTGTCAGCTGTGTGCCTCTTATGGAAAGTGGTGATACAAAGCGTAGCCTGCCTAGGAACGAGTTCGCGTTTGCGAGATGCTGCTACTGTTGCCGCTGCTGCTGCTGTTGTTGCTGCGGGAGGCAATACATCTACCCAGTGGGATGTCACAGTCATATAGTCCTTAGTTTGCCCTGCTCCACTTGTCCACATGTCCGTGGTTAAGTGGACACTGGGTACAACTGCATTTTTTAGGACACTGGTGACTCTTTTTCTGACGTCTGTGTACATTCTCTGTATCGCCTGCCTTGAGAAGTGGAACCTAGATGGTATTTGGTACCGGGGACACACTACCTCAAGTAATTCTCTAAGTCCCTGTGAACTAACGGCGGATACCGGACGCACGTCTAACACCAACATAGTTGTCAAGGCCTGAGTTATCTGCTTTGCTACAGGATGACTGCTGTGATATTTCATCTTCCTCGCAAAGGACTGTTGGACAGTCAATTGCTTACTGGAAGTAGTACAAGTGGTCTTCCAACTTCCCCTCTGGGATGACGATCGACTCCCAGCAGCAACAACGGCAGTGCCAGCAGTAACAACAGCAGCAGTAGGCGTACCACTTAAGGATCCTCCAGATGAATCCCGGTTAGGAGAGGACTCCTCAGTCTTGCCAGTGACATGACCTGCAGGACTACTGACGTTCCTGACTGAGGAGGAAGTTGACGTTGAGGGAGTTGGTGGTGTGGCTTGCAGGAGCTTGGGAACAAGAGGAATAAGGGATTAGGTGTCAGTGGACTGCTTATGCTCTTACCCAAAGTTTCACAACTTGACACTGACTTCTGATGAATGCGCAGGTGACATATAAAGGAGGATGTTCCTAGGTGGCTAACGTCCTTACCCCTACTTTTTACAGATTGACAGAGGCAGCACATGCCTTGACACCTGTTGTCCGTATCTGTGGAGAAATAATTTCACACCGAAGAGGTGGCTTATTTTTGTATTTTGCCTAGACATCACAATGGGCTTGTTCATCCCACGGACAAAAGGTGTCTTTCCCGGTGTCTGATTTAAACAAACCACACCACCATCAGAATCTTCATCGTCAACTTCCTCAGCACCAACAACACCCATATTCTCATCCTGGTGTACTTCAACAGTGACATCTTCAATTTGAATATTAGAAACTGGACTGTGGGTGCTACTTCCAGCACTTGCAGAGGGCGTGCAAATGGTGGAAGGAGCCACCTCTTCCTATCCACTGTTGGGAAGGTCAGGCATTGCAACCACCGACACATTTGGACTTGACTTGGGGATTTGTGATACCATCTTAGAACGCACAGTTCTTTGCTGTGCTTATGCCAGCTTAACTCTTTTAATTTTTCTAGCGGGAGGATGAGGGCTTCCATCGTCATGTGAAGCTGACCCACTAGTCAAGAACATAGGCCAGGGCCTCAGCCGTTCCTTGCCACTACGTGTCATAAATGGCATATTGGCAAGTTTACATTTCTCCTCAGACCATTTAAATTTCTTTTTTTGGGTCTTTTTACTGAACTTTTTGGATTTTACTTTACCCTCTACTATCACATTGGGCATCGGCCTTGGCAGACGTCGTTGATGGCATTTCATCGTCTATCTCATGACTAGTGGCAGCAGCTTCAGCACTAGGAGGAAGTGGTTCTTGATATTTCCCTATTTTATCCTGCATTATTTTTCTGGAGTTATATAGCACAATATGTGGTACAGGAGAGCGTACCTCTACACCACACAGGGCAAACCCTGTGAAAATTATTTGGATTAAATATTAATAACCACTTTATTTGGAATAAATAATATACAGCACAGGGCAGCACCACTGGACTTATACGGCAGTACCACTGGAATTATACAGCAGTACCACTGGAATTGTACGGCAGTACCACTGGACTGTATGTATATGGCAATATCACTGGAATTATACGGAAGTATCACTGGAATTATACGGCAGTACCAGTGGACTGGATTTATACGGCAGTATCACTGGATTTATACGGCAGTACCACTGGACATACAGTATTCGTCAGTATCACTGAAATTATATGGCAGTACCGCTGGACATATACACCAGTATCACTGGAATTATATGGCAATATCACTGGAAATATACGGCAGTATCACTGGATTTATACGGCAGTACCACTGGACAACACAGGGACGCCACCACTGGACTGATGCAGGACAACACAATACCACTGCAATGGACTAGACTTATACAGCAGCACTGGACATATGGCAGCAGAGGTCACCACCATTATGACTGGACTGATGCAGCACAAGACACTACCCATGTACTGATGTAGGACAACACAGCACCACTGCAGTGGACTGGACATATGGCAGAAGAGGACACCACCACTGATTGGACTGATGCAGCACAAGACACTACCCATGTACTGATGTAGGACAACACAGCACCACTGCAGTGGACTGGACATATGGCAGCAGAGGACACCACCACTGATTGGACTGATGCAGCACAAGACACTACCCATGTACTGATGTAGGACAACACAGCACCACTGCTGTGGACTGGACATATGGCAGCAGAGGACACCACCACTGATTGGATTGATGCAGCACAAGACACTACCACTGTACTCTCTCCAATGCCGGAGTTAAAATGGCAATGACGCGTGGCTCCTTATATGGAATCCAAACCCCATGGGAATCCGACAGCGGGATGATGATGTTTTGCCTCGTTCTGGTTTCAGAGTCAGGCGGGAAAACCCGAGCCTGACTTGGATCTGGGCTTGGGTAGTGAAGTTCGGGGGGTTCGGTTCTCAAGGAACCGAACCCGCTCATCTCTAGTTTAGCTGCATAAAGGGTTGGGTGCCATCGCAACCCCAGGGGTATCGAGCTGAAATGAGTATACCACACCCATCAGCAGAAACAGAATGGGTGTGGAAGGGGGTGAAAAGAATTGAATAACGCCCATAGTGTACTAGATACTTAGGGTGCTAAAGCATGGCAGCACCACTTTAAAACCGCCTACAAACGTGAATTTGTTTAAAATGTGGTTCACTGGTTAAATATTGAGTAATATAGTGATTGTGTATGTTGTCATAGGAATCAGTTATCAGCAATTTTAAACCTCTTTTTGTGATTTGTTGTTGGGTTAAAAAGGCCAGAACACATGGGCGAAACTAAGGGGTCAGACAGGACAAATGTCCTAGGTGAGAGAAGGGGGGGGGGGGGGGGGGGCTGTAGAAGAATTCTACAGGTTTGATACATTGGCCAAGGATGACCTTCAGTTTGGTCAGGCGGTTTTACAGGGGTCTCAGCACTCACCCACCCGTTTGGGAGCTTTGGGACTTCCCCCATGGTGCTAAAGTACAAGACCCCAGTATCCACAATGACGTAAGAGAAAATAGGAATTTAGTGCCTACCGGTAATTCCTTTTCTCCTAGTCCGTAGTGGACATTGGGCGCCCGCCTCAGTGCTTCGTTACTGCTTACCTGTGTAAGTGTTTGGTTGGACCGGCATTGCGGTTCCATTATATTGTTGGGATAGCTGTGCTTTCCTGGTTAGATTGGTGTTGCTATCCTCTGTTCTGGTTAGCACCCTCCTTTCGTTTATGGTTGCGTGTTTGCTTGTTGCCTCACCGCTGTTATATTGTTTCTTCTCTCATGTTTTGTCCGTCTCCTCGGGCACAGTTTTCCTAGCCTGAGTCTGGTAGGAGGGGCATAGAGGGGAGGAGCCAACACACACATACACACACTAAAGGTTTTAAAGTGCCATGCTCCAGTGGACCCGATCTATATTCCATGGTACTAAAGTACAAGACCCCAGTGTCACCTACAGACTAGGAGAAAAGGAATAACCGGTAGGTATTAAATTCATATTTATTCTTTTATTTAAACAAAATACACACTACATTAGGACATCAGTATTTTGAGCAGCAAAAATTGGAATTCTACATTACAGGTTGAGTATCCCTTATCCAAAATGCTTGGGACCAGAGGTATTTTGGATATCGGATTTTTCCGTATTTTGGAATAATTGCATACCATAATGAGATATCATGGTGATGGGACCTAAATCTAAGCACAGAATGCATTTATGTTTGATATACACCTTATACACACAGCCTGAAGGTCATTATAGACAATATATTTTATAACTTTGTGCATTAAATAAAGTGTGTGTACATTCACACAATTCATTTATGTTTCATATACACTTTATACACACAGCCTGAAGGTCATTTAATACAATATTTTTAATAACTTTGTGTATTAAACAAAGTTTGTGTACATTTAATCATCAAAAAACAAAGGTTTCACTATCTCACTCTCACTCAAAAAAGTCCGTATTTCGGAATATTCCGTATTTCAGAATATTTGGATATGGGATACTCAACCTGTACTAACTCATGTTTTAAATCCAATTTATGTTCAGTACAGTATGTGAGAAATCTGTTTAAAGGGACCTGTTGTTAAGGTCCTTTAAGTTACCCTTTTAACAGTTAAATGTCTGTTTTTGTCAGATAATAATAATCTCTAGAAAAACGTGTCTAAGCCACTTAAAACATTTTATTCAACAATCAAGCAATTTACTTACCTATGTAGTTCACCAAACCAATATTGGTTCCAGCACATTACTTCAGCAATAATGTTAACCTGAAGATTCAGCAGAAAAGAGACTGAAAATATGTTTTTACAAACATCTTCTTTCACTGTTTATCAGTAAGCGTCAGTCATTTTGTTATCTGACAAGTTTAAACATGCCTTTCCCCTTTAATTTATACCTTTTTATTGCTTGCTTTAGGTGAAAAATGAAAAAGCTGACCAGAGCTTAATTCTTATACGTTGGTTTATTTATTTTTTTCTTGCTCTGGCGTTGAGTGTTAGATGAACAGAGATAAAACTCATTACATTCTGAAATTCTCTTTCTACTGTTAACTCAAGTCTGGCCTGATTAATGTTGAATCCTCTGCTGTGCCATCATGACTTTGTTTAACTTATTGTACTTCTACCAGATTTTTTATTTATTTTTTGTACAGTAATTCAAAAGGCTTTATTATACCTTTAGTGCCCTAACAAATTTCACATGTATCTATTTATTGGAATTGTGGAACAAGCATATCACGTAATCATGTAAGTTAAACTCTGTAGTGCAACTCCCTGTAACAGTGCTGACGCAAGGAGCCTCTGTGCTCCTCTGCCTCAGTGCACATGACATCATTGAAACATATCTGACAGCAGGTAAGAAGTTGAGAACCACTTGGCCCATCTAGTCTGTCCATGTACTATACCTACACATACTTACACACTAGAGTTTACACACTATTTTTTGTTGTTGTTGTAAGTCAATTAACTTACCAGTATATTTGTGGAAGGAAACTGGGATACCCGGAGGAAACCCACGTAAGTATGTGGAGAATATACAAACTCCACACAGGGCCATGGTGGGTATTGAACCCATGACTTTTTTTCTCTGAGGCAGTAATGCTAACCATTACAACATACGTACTTTCATGATTTAACACAACACTGGGAGAAGAAAGATTGCTGCCAGGTGTGTCATAAGGATAGATCTAAACGCTTTCTATTTAGTGGTTTGCCACTCCTAGTTATGGCCTTATGCTGGCATGTTTTGTTTTTATGTGGGGGGTTTTTGTAAGCCCTTTTAGCTCTGTTCAATATATTTCTTGATTTTATAGCTTCATATATGTGTTGTGTGGCAGGCTTCTGAAGTTGCTATTAGAGGAACTTTAATACCAGAATCTGGCTAGTCTCACTACTTCAAAAGAACAAAAGATTAACTCTGAAGCTAATATGAAAAATAAAGTTAAAATAACCAATTGCAAAAAGATAAAAACAATTAATTAAAAACTGCTGATGTCCAAATGTGGACTTAGTGAGTTAAGGGCTTAATTCAGCATGGATAGTTATTCTAAGAAATTGCAGTTGTCTGCAAGTAGAAAAGCGCTGCCCTGATAGGAATAAAAAACGCCCGTGCAAGCTTCGAATGCATCGCAGATCGCTATCCATTCGCAGATGCATACGAAGTTCCCGGAATATTGCAGATTTTTTGCTGTCTGAGCAAATGTAAGTAGGTCTGAGGCTGCAATTAGTCTGCGACTGAGATGGCCTGAAAATGGTCTGTGCTGACATCAGAGACCCTCCCCCAAAAATGCTTGGGTATGCCTGCGTTTTTTCTGACACACCCAGAAAACGTCAGGTTTCCGCCCAGAAATGCCAGCTTCCTATCAGTCAAACAGCTGCTACATTACGATTAAGATTTGTGCACATTTTCTGTTGCTATTACCGCTCATGCATGCGCAATGCGAACGTTACATATGCGTAGTCATTCGATAATTGCCCAATTTGCAATTTCTCTGAATAGCAATCCATGCTGAATTAGGCTCTAAATACATTCTAAAGAACAAAAAAAAAAGCTAAAGGGTGGTGGGGGGGGGGGGGGAGATATGTGGTGAGAGAGCTTGTGTCTCACAACTATTGCCCACATTCTGGTGGGATCATCTCCCTCCAAGAGAGAAGAAAACAAGACCTGCACATTCAGCACCTGCAGTGGAGATTTATAGCTCCAGGCTTTTTCAGTTGCACAGCTACAACTGGAGAAATAGAGGTCCGGGTTTTCCAGCTTACCCAGAGACTGCAGGAAGTGAGAGGCATTAACGTTTCTGTGCACTGATGCCTGCTATACCCCTTTCAGACCATAAATGGCAGGTCGCACCCGGGAGCCATAAATGGGTGCTTCCCGGGTGCAACCCGCCTCGGCCCCTTTAACACTGGTGTTCCCCACCCGGCATATTGCTGGGTTAGTGACGTGTGTGGAGGCGGCACTAGGAGATCAGATGCGCCTCCTGTCCATACAGTGTGAACGGGAAACGTATCGCATCAACCCGGCAACCCGTTCACACTGCACAGCGACCCATGTTGAAGCCGTGTTCAACCCTGGTCGCTACCAGGGTTCAAATACCAGGTCGCTCGACCCAGGATATTTCCTCTGGCACCTTTCAGACCACACAGTAACCCGGGTTACAAGCTGGCGGTCTGAAAAGGGTATTAAATGCCAGTGAGCAGGGAACAATTTTTAGTGCCAGGAGAGCATGGCATGTGTGGCTGCAAGCCACTGCTGTGGGTTAACTATAGAGCACAAGGAGTGCTAGAAATTTTTAGGTTTGTTTGCTTATTTTTTTCATTATGCAACTTTAAAATACTGGCATGCGGTTTAAAGTAAAGAAATCCAACCCATTTGGGGGTCAGGGCCATATATATGTGTATATATATATATATATATATATATATACACACTCACTTTTCCCATGGCTGAAAAAAGAATTAGACCAGCACTCACGTTTTAGTTGAAGAAGAAAAAAGGGGTTTTTTATTCCTGATAAGACATCAAGGATACGTCAAGGATACACCCCACTGTTTACAGTACGCCCAACAGCCGTTTCAACACTTGGTGGTCTTCATCAGGGGCAGCTGTCACTCTGTCAGGAGCTATCTTAAATAGCGGAGAGGGCGCCAGAATGTCCGAACGGGATGGCCGGAAGCAGCGCGTCATAGCTGCTATCTGATTGGCTCCTGCCCGCACGTGTGATGCGTTGCTAGGGTACACAAACCCGGCTCTCTCCTTAGTGACCTGCTCCAGCAGCGTAACAGTAGTGTAGAGTGGGACGATCTGTATTGTAGATACAGCGGCATGCAAATGGAATTGTTGCTGTCTGTAATCCCGGGCACAAGTACACTTGTAGAGTGTTTAACCCCACAGTGCGCCAGCGGCACGGAGACATTGACAGCTCAATAATGAAAAATTGGAATACAATAACACAAAATAGAATATAGATATATAGGGCAAACGGACCAAACAATATCAACCTGCGTAGCAATGGTAATAAACAGCTCAGAGAAAATTGATTATAGCATACCACCACTTTAGCATGATATGAAAGAAGGTGGCAGTGGTGACATGTCGCTCAAGGGTTATAAATGCAATTTCTACACTTCACAGCACAACCTGCACAGCAAAGGTGATAAACGGCTCAGAGCAATGTTAATTATAGCATACTACTTTAGCATAATATAAAAGACAGTGGCACTGGTGACATGTCACTCGGCGGTTATAGATGCAATTTTTACACTCCACCATAACGGAGTGAATTAATCATGGCTAAAAGGATCAATTGAATCCAACAGGTATAGAGTACCGCAGTGTGGAAACCAGATAATGCCCTGCATACAGCGGGAATGCAAATTGGTCAGTATAGGACAATCATGTCTCAGGGTACCGTACCCAGTATTCCCATACCCTCTCCAAGTATGGTACTGACTGGGCCCAACGCTGCTTAATTGCCAAGATCGGACGAGATTGGATGATTTCCAGCGTGGTAAGATGGTATCCAATAGTCGTATCCATATCTAACCGTATTGAGTGGTGTGAATATCTTCACCTGTGTCACAACCAAATTGCCTCATAATCTGTGTGATAATGTAAATATAAGAAGAACCGTCCACCGATAATTATGATACAACACCTAGTATTCCCACCTTGTCTCCAAATGCGGTACTTACTAGGCCCATCACTGCTTAATTGCCAAGATCAGACGGGATCGGATGGGATCCAGTGTGGTATGGTAGTATCAATCAATGCGGTGTGCAGTTATGTGTCCATTACGCAATGGACAAGAGCCCAATTGGCCCAGTGAGTGAGAGACCAAATCAGTGAGCATAAACAGGTGTAAAGTAATTAACATGACACACGGCGGTGTCTAAGAAAAATAAACCAGAACATTTGTCTCAGTATGTAATTCTACCGAGTCACAGGAAGCATCCTAAACGGAATTCCTCATTAAGCCCATTCGGGGCCAATGATTGCAATCTGTCAATCCATTGGTGTTCTCTTTGCAAAAGCATTTTATTGCGGTCACCACCCCTTTGTAGTGGTGGGATCTGATCCAAGATACAACACTTGAGTTGATTGATGGAATGTTTAGCCTCCATGAAATGTCTTGCAACAGGTAAGGTTGAAAAGTCACTTGAAATTCCACCCTGTGTGATGCTCTTTTTGATAGTAGAACGATGCTGACTTAAACGTTCTTTCAGCATCCTACTGGTCTTCCCAACATATAACAGATTGCATGGACATTTCAACACATAGACTACAAATTTGCTATTGCAGTCAAGTCTCTGTCTGATAGTATAGGTCTTCTTGTCCTGAGGGTTAGTGAACCGATTGCCAAGTAGCAGGAATGAACAGTTTGGACAGCCCGTGCATTTGAAAACCCCTGTTTTAATAGTTAACCAATTAGAGGCTGCACTCTTCTTTCTCTTAGAGAAATCTGTTACAACCAACATGTCTTTCAGATTGGGTCCTCGTTTATATGCGAATCGAGGTGGTTGCGGAATGGCTTTTGATAATTCTGGATCCGTATCAATAAGGTGCCAATGTTCTTGTATCTTATTACGGATAAATCGAGAAGCAGTCGTATACATACTGACAAAGTTAAACCTGTCATTGTCTTTGGCAGTAGAGGCGTCTTTTTTAGATAGGAGTTCATTCCTTTTTATTTGGCCAATTTTTTTGAGTGCCAAATCGATCTCTTCCTTGGAGTATCCACGATCAAGGAAACGTTGACTCATTGATTGTAGAGCCGGTGGTATTGCTAGTGGGTCAGAGGTAATGCGTATCACCCTAAGCAACTGCGAAAATGGTAGTCCTCTTTTGAGGGGTGCCGGATGGAAGCTTGTTGAGAGTAAGAGCGTATTCCTGTCTGAGGGTTTACAATGAATCCGAGTAGTCAAAGTATTACTGGACAAAAGAACGGATACGTCCAGAAAATTTATTTCTGTTTTGCTGAACGTGAGGCTGAATCTGATGGTGCCAGGGAGTGAGTTTAGATGGTCAATGAAAGTCAGAAGTGTTTTCTCTCCCCCATGCCAAATGAAAAATAAATCATCAATATATCTGACATATGTTGACAAAAATCGACCAAAAAGGGGGTGACCCGTGATGTGTTCTTGTTCATATATAGACATGAAAATATTAGCATAAGCTGGGGCCATGTTAGACCCCATAGCGGTGCCCTGTTTTTGTAAAAAGAAGCAGTTTTCAAATAAAAAATAGTTCTTATTCAAAATTAGGTCAATGAGTGACACCATGTATTCTGTTGGGGGTCCAAAATACCCATCACTTTCTGTTATTAATCGTCTGCATGATTCAATGCCCAAAGCATGAGGAATATTTGTATAAAGACTTGAGACGTCCAGTGTGACCAACAGTGCATCATCCGGAACATGTTTGATGTTTTCCAGTTTCATTAAGAAATCGGTCGTGTCTTCAATGTAGCTGGCTGCACTTTTGGCAAGTGGTTGTAGATAAAAGTCTACAAGCTGAGAAAGTGGTTGGCATAGAGAACCCCGTGCCGAGATAATCGGCCGCCCCGGGGGCTGTGCTAGGGATTTGTGTATCTTAGGTAATGTGTAAAGAATCGGAGTTTTGGGGTGAGGCGTAGTCAAAAAATCAGCAGTGGTCTGATTAATATACCTGTTACTGACTCCCAAATTGATTATTGAATCAAAAAAAAAGGTAATTGATTCAATAATCAATTTGGGAGTCAGTAACAGGTATATTAATCAGACCACTGCTGATTTTTTGACTACGCCTCACCCCAAAACTCCGATTCTTTACACATTACCTAAGATACACAAATCCCTAGCACAGCCCCCGGGGCGGCCGATTATCTCGGCACGGGGTTCTCTATGCCAACCACTTTCTCAGCTTGTAGACTTTTATCTACAACCACTTGCCAAAAGTGCAGCCAGCTACATTGAAGACACGACCGATTTCTTAATGAAACTGGAAAACATCAAACATGTTCCGGATGATGCACTGTTGGTCACACTGGACGTCTCAAGTCTTTATACAAATATTCCTCATGCTTTGGGCATTGAATCATGCAGACGATTAATAACAGAAAGTGATGGGTATTTTGGACCCCCAACAGAATACATGGTGTCACTCATTGACCTAATTTTGAATAAGAACTATTTTTTATTTGAAAACTGCTTCTTTTTACAAAAACAGGGCACCGCTATGGGGTCTAACATGGCCCCAGCTTATGCTAATATTTTCATGTCTATATATGAACAAGAACACATCACGGGTCACCCCCTTTTTGGTCGATTTTTGTCAACATATGTCAGATATATTGATGATTTATTTTTCATTTGGCATGGGGGAGAGAAAACACTTCTGACTTTCATTGACCATCTAAACTCACTCCCTGGCACCATCAGATTCAGCCTCACGTTCAGCAAAACAGAAATAAATTTTCTGGACGTATCCGTTCTTTTGTCCAGTAATACTTTGACTACTCGGATTCATTGTAAACCCTCAGACAGGAATACGCTCTTACTCTCAACAAGCTTCCATCCGGCACCCCTCAAAAGAGGACTACCATTTTCGCAGTTGCTTAGGGTGATACGCATTACCTCTGACCCACTAGCAATACCACCGGCTCTACAATCAATGAGTCAACGTTTCCTTGATCGTGGATACTCCAAGGAAGAGATCGATTTGGCACTCAAAAAAATTGGCCAAATAAAAAGGAATGAACTCCTATCTAAAAAAGACGCCTCTACTGCCAAAGACAATGACAGGTTTAACTTTGTCAGTATGTATACGACTGCTTCTCGATTTATCCGTAATAAGATACAAGAACATTGGCACCTTATTGATACGGATCCAGAATTATCAAAAGCCATTCCGCAACCACCTCGATTCGCATATAAACGAGGACCCAATCTGAAAGACATGTTGGTTGTAACAGATTTCTCTAAGAGAAAGAAGAGTGCAGCCTCTAATTGGTTAACTATTAAAACAGGGGTTTTCAAATGCACGGGCTGTCCAAACTGTTCATTCCTGCTACTTGGCAATCGGTTCACTAACCCTCAGGACAAGAAGACCTATACTATCAGACAGAGACTTGACTGCAATAGCAAATTTGTAGTCTATGTGTTGAAATGTCCATGCAATCTGTTATATGTTGGGAAGACCAGTAGGATGCTGAAAGAACGTTTAAGTCAGCATCGTTCTACTATCAAAAAGAGCATCACACAGGGTGGAATTTCAAGTGACTTTTCAACCTTACCTGTTGCAAGACATTTCATGGAGGCTAAACATTCCATCAATCAACTCAAGTGTTGTATCTTGGATCAGATCCCACCACTACAAAGGGGTGGTGACCGCAATAAAATGCTTTTGCAAAGAGAACACCAATGGATTGACAGATTGCAATCATTGGCCCCGAATGGGCTTAATGAGGAATTCCGTTTAGGATGCTTCCTGTGACTCGGTAGAATTACATACTGAGACAAATGTTCTGGTTTATTTTTCTTAGACACCGCCGTGTGTCATGTTAATTACTTTACACCTGTTTATGCTCACTGATTTGGTCTCTCACTCACTGGGCCAATTGGGCTCTTGTCCATTGCGTAATGGACACATAACTGCACACCGCATTGATTGATACTACCATACCACACTGGATCCCATCCGATCCCGTCTGATCTTGGCAATTAAGCAGTGATGGGCCTAGTAAGTACCGCATTTGGAGACAATGTGGGAATACTAGGTGTTGTATCATAATTATCGGTGGACGGTTCTTCTTATATTTACATTATCACACAGATTATGAGGCAATTTGGTTGTGACACAGGTGAAGATATTCACACCACTCAATACGGTTAGATATGGATACGACTATTGGATACCATCTTACCACGCTGGAAATCATCCAATCTCGTCCGATCTTGGCAATTAAGCAGCGTTGGGCCCAGTCAGTACCATACTTGGAGAGGGTATGGGAATACTGGGTACGGTACCCTGAGACATGATTGTCCTATACTGACCAATTTGCATTCCCGCTGTATGCAGGGCATTATCTGGTTTCCACACTGCGGTACTCTATACCTGTTGGATTCAATTGATCCTTTTAGCCATGATTAATTCACTCCGTTATGGTGGAGTGTAAAAATTGCATCTATAACCGCCGAGTGACATGTCACCAGTGCCACTGTCTTTTATATTATGCTAAAGTAGTATGCTATAATTAACATTGCTCTGAGCCGTTTATCACCTTTGCTGTGCAGGTTGTGCTGTGAAGTGTAGAAATTGCATTTATAACCCTTGAGCGACATGTCACCACTGCCACCTTCTTTCATATCATGCTAAAGTGGTGGTATGCTATAATCAATTTTCTCTGAGCTGTTTATTACCATTGCTACGCAGGTTGATATTGTTTGGTCCGTTTGCCCTATATATCTATATTCTATTTTGTGTTATTGTATTCCAATTTTTCATTATTGAGCTGTCAATGTCTCCGTGCCGCTGGCGCACTGTGGGGTTAAACACTCTACAAGTGTACTTGTGCCCGGGATTACAGACAGCAACAATTCCATTTGCATGCCGCTGTATCTACAATACAGATCGTCCCACTCTACACTACTGTTACGCTGCTGGAGCAGGTCACTAAGGAGAGAGCCGGGTTTGTGTACCCTAGCAACGCATCACACGTGCGGGCAGGAGCCAATCAGATAGCAGCTATGACGCGCTGCTTCCGGCCATCCCGTTCGGACATTCTGGCGCCCTCTCCGCTATTTAAGATAGCTCCTGACAGAGTGACAGCTGCCCCTGATGAAGACTACCAAGTGTTGAAACGGCTGTTGGGCGTACTGTAAACAGTGGGGTGTATCCTTGACGTATCCTTGATGTCTTATCAGGAATAAAAAACCCCTTTTTTTGTCTTCAACTAAAACGTGAGTGCTGGTCTAATTCTTTTTTCAGCCATGGGAAAAGTGAGTGTGTATATCAATCATTAGGACCTTGCACCAATTAATTTTTGACTTTAGACATAGAGTGCTGTCACTTTGCCATATTTTATATATATATATATATATATATATATCTGTATCATTTATCGGTCTGTTTGTTTTCGCTGCCTGGTTATGTATTCTGACACCCCTGCACCAATTGAGATGAAACCATGCAAGGTGGTCCTGTTGGATCCTGGCCAGGTTTAGGGTCCCAGACGGACCTCATGGCTGAACGTGCCGGGTTGAACTTTTACCAAGGGAGCCTTTTCTGGGCCTTCCACAGGATGGATTAGGAAGTAAACTTCATAGAGTAGTAATATTGGATTCTAGAAGACCTACTAGGGAGTTGAGGTCAGTCTGATCTCAAGGCGGAATGCGCTAGGAAGAACTTTGACCCATAGAGCTTGTTCTCAGCCATCCACTGGATTGATTTGTAAGAAAACTTCACAGAGTGGTGTCATTGGATCCCAGAAGACATGCTATTGGTAAGGTGTCAGTTGGACCTCCCATTGGTGTATACTGGGCAGAACTTTGACCCAGGAAGACTGTTGTGGGCCTTCCACAGGATGGATTTTGAGGGAAAACTTCACAGAGTGGTAACATTGAATTCCAAAAGATATACTATGGGGTTGGAGTCCAGATTGAACCTCCTGTTGGTGTACGCTGGGCAGAACTTTTACATATAGAGCGTGTTCTGGGAATTCCAGTGGGTGGATTTGGATGTATCTTAATGAACTCTTCTGACAGAAATAACCATAGTTCAATAACCTGAAATAACTGACTGAAATAACAAAAACATTTACAGGTTGAGTATCCCTTATCCAAAATGCTTGGGACCAGAAGTATTTTGGATATCGGATTATTCTGTATTTTGGAATAATTGCATACCATAATGAGATAAAATGGCGATGGGACCCAAGTGTAAGCACAGCATGCATTTATGTTTCATAGAATGGATACTTACATGAGCTAAGTGTAGTTTTACACATAATCCGTTATAAGTACTTCAGTCTACAGTTCCTCAGCATTGCTCTCCACTCTGGAACAGCTGCTGAGAGCAAGAAAGCTCCGAGCTCCAATTCTACTTATCCACTAAGTCTGTGGCTTCACTCCTCTGTTACCACTTCGACCTCAGACTTACGGATTGCGATGAAAAGGGATGTTTAGGCAATAAAGTCACTCACAGGAACTGGTCAAATTAAATCCAATATGGCACACACTGGTGTAAAATAGCCACTGACGTGTTTGCCCGCTCAAAAAGGGGATTTTTTTCACACACAAAAAAAAGCCCCTTGGTGAGCAGGTGAAATGCCATACTAGTGGTTAGCATTTATTTCTATTAGTGCCGGTCCGTGTTGCTTCTCATTTTAGTTTTCAGTCTCATTCCTTGTCAAGTACCTGACACACTTTGACATCCACACATGCTGACTTCCAGAAAATGATACCTCCTATCTTTTAAGCAAAGTATTACTAAAGTGAAGTAAGGGAACATGGCTTTTTTATTCATTCCAACACATTTTTAACATGTATTTTCCTCTCTAATGTGTTTTATATAAGTATACTACATCCTAACAGTTGTGTATATCTGTAGGAGTGTCATTATTGATGGTTTGTCTGTGGAAAGAAACCACCTTCTTGTTCGAATGAATGTCCTTGGAGGACCGCATGAGCGTATCCTGCCTCCTAGAGTTTTGCTTCAGGTAATAGTACATCCTTTAACCTCTTAACTGATGGTTTTTCCCTTCAAAACCATTCATAACGTTATTTTACATTTTTATTTTAATACAGTTTTACTTTAATAAAGTTTTTTATTTTTATAAAATATTATAATATGCGCAATTGCCGAATTGGTCTCCTCGTCGAAAAGAGTGGGGCGGCGTGATCGCATGTGATCAGACCATGCCAGTACAGTGTTTAATGCAGTTTTAAAACATTGGTCATTTATTTATTTACAGTGCACACATATTACAAACTTTCAGTCAGTCACATTGGTCTCTGCCCCAGTGGATCTTGAACTCTATATTCTCTATATAATTACCAATTTTTTATACTTAATGTTTTCTTTTTTTTACAGTGAAGGCATATTACATTTACATTATACTTGCTTCATATCTGATCTGCATTATAAAATGCCTATTGAATTCATTCTGCATTTTTCAGCTGTAGTGTTCATTAGACAGGTTCTTTTGTTAAGTGCCACACATCTCTACATGCTGTCAGTCTCCAGTTGATTAGATGGAAATTGCTCGCGACTGAAAAAGAGAACACAAGATTGATGTGAAAAATTGAAAATCCAGTGTCTTTAGAAAGCTGTTACCTTCACTTTAATGGAAAAAATTAGGGGAAAAAAAGAAACTGATAAACACTAGTTTCTAAAGTTACTTGTTATAAATGTTCAATCTGTCACACCTTTAAGTCTCTGTTCCATTACCTTTTCTTTTTAATCCTAGCAAAGAGTATCATTAAACTATATAACGCAATGTAATTTCAATATGAAGGCAGTCATTTTGACAGTTATGCGAGACAGATGTTGCAAGAATAATGATATATTTTTTTTTTTTACTAGATTAGAAAGGTAGGAAACCTATTAATCTGCTCATTCTGTTTCATGTTTGTGATTTCTTTGCATAGGCTAACGATCCATATCCCTGGCCAATGTTTTCATCCTATCCCTTGCCAAAGTGCTATACTCCAGAGATTCCTGCTACAGATGACCCTAAACTAGGTAAGAGTCAATTAACAAATGTCATGTCTAACTGAATAATGATTGTTTGATTCATTTGTTTTATATATTAAACATCAGAAAACCCTCTTCACTTGACCCAGTGTGCAACACATTTAGATAAGCAAGTCCAATGTAAAAGATCCACAAGGAAAAACAGGTACACCACCGATTATCCGGCACCTCTTTTAATCCGGACACATCAGGTGCCGGGGAAGTTGGGCAGCGAGTGTGAATTAGTATGCAGGAGGGTCTAGATAGGCTGTGGGAGGTCTTAGAAGGCTGTGGGAGGTCTTAGTTAGGCTGCGGTTGGGGGAGTCTGACTGCGGGTGGGGAGTCGGGCCTCATGGCTGGAATTAGGCTGTGGGGGACATGCTGGATAGAATAAGGCTGTGTGGGGGGGTCAGGATGCCGCCGACACCACCTTCAAAACCGATAATCCGGCACAGTGCTGGAACCAAGGATTATCGGTGGTGTACCTGTACCTATTGGTGCTTTGTATGAGAGGTTAAATTAATGTATATATGCTTAGTGGGCAGTCACCTGTATATGAACAACATGAATTTACGAAAAAAATCTCAGTGGTAAATGTAATAATCAATTTATCTAATCCAAATTGTTATATGTTGAATAAATGCAGTATAATAATCATTAAATACAATTCCCTTTTCTCATACGTCCTAGAGGATGCTGGGGACACTTCAAGAACCATGGGGTCTAGACGGGATCCGCAAGAGATATGGGCACTTTAAGACTTTCAAATGGTGTGACCTGGCTCCTCCCTCTATGCCCCTCCTCCAGACTCCAGTTTAGATCTGTGCCCAGGCAGACTGGATGCACACTGAGGAGCTCTACTGAGTTTCTCTGAAAAGACTTTATGTTAGGGTTTTTATTTTCAGGGGGGCTGCTGGCAACAGTCTCCCTGCTTCGTGGGACTTAGGGGAGAGAAGTCAGACCTACTTCTAGTGAGTTTAAAGGCTCTGCTTCTTTGGCTACAGGACACCATTAGCTCCTGAGGGTTTGGAACACTAGGTACGCCTAGGGGTTCATTCCCAGAGCCCGCCGTCACCCCCCTTGCAGAGCCAGAAGTCAGAAGACAGGTGAGTAGAAGAAGAAAAGAAGACTAAAGTGACAGCTTCTGAGGTACCGCACAGCGATCGCGCTGCGCGCCATGCTCCCACACACAGTGGCACTGTAAGGTGCGGGGGGAGGTGCCCTGGGCAGCATATAAATCCTCAAAAAGGCACTGGTAAGAGGGGACACAAGTGCCAAGGCACTGTCCTAACCCCCGCCAGTATAAATATTCGTTGGAAAATAGCGGGATGAAGCGCGCCATTGAGGGGCCGGAGCTTCCTCCTCACAGCCACACAATGCACTGCTAGACATAGGCAGGGAGCAGGGGAAAAGGGGCGGGGGGGGGGGGGGGATTGGGCCTGGGCATTTAATACACTCGTTTTTGGCAAAATGGGCATAAACACACACTGTCCTACCCCCGCCAGTGAAATTAATTATTTAATTAAGAGCGGGAGAAGTGCACCATTATGGGGGCGGGGCTTCTTCTTCACTAAGCCAGCACACTTCTCAGCGCCATTTTCTCCTCAGGAGAAACGCTGGTCCTCTCTTCACTGCTGATTTGTATCAGGGTGCATATAATAAGGGGGGCAAGGTATTTGTTATATTATAAAGCGCTGCAGGTCTGTTTGTTATATTTCGCAGATTTGTGTGTTTACACTGGGGTGTGAGCTGGCTAATCCTTTTTGTGTCCCTCTGACAGAGGTCTGTCCCCTATCAGTCCCAGTGTGTCTGTAGGTGTGTGTGAAACACGTGGGTGACATATCTGAGGCAGAGAGTTCCTTCACGGAGGAAACCGTTTGGGGACACAGAGTTGTAAGGTGGTGATGCTACCGGTGCACCAAGAGCCTGCATGGGTGCATGAAATACGTGGTGGTATGCATTATATCAATAAGAGATTAGATAAAGCTGTATCGAATGCGGCATGCTGAAGATGTCTAAGATATGTTGGTCAGCATTCTGTTCTTCCATCTGCAGGTGACCCTCTTTGGGTCACATGAAGTCCATTTAAATGTTATGGCTACTGCTACCGACACGGACTCTGAGTCCTGTGTCGACGAGGGGGACTCCAGGGAAATAGATCAACTCCCTCCCACGGGCGTGATATATATTCATTCCCGACAGTCAACCCCTGTGTTAGACAGTGCACGGTCCAGGTTGACAAAGAAGGTAATTCTCCTTGCACCTGGCACGGCTTCACTAAAAGAGCCGGCAGACCGTAAGATGGAAACTACATTAAAATACATTTATGTTGCTAAATGGTACACTGCTCAGACCCACTATTGCCTGCGCGTGGGTGAGTCGCGCTATTGAAAAATGGTCAGAATGTGTGTCCTCAGAATTTGACACGATTGATAAAGATGAGATGCTCCTTAAGTTGGGGAATATCAAAGACGCTGCCGCCTATATGCTAGAAGCAATGCAAGATATTGGACTCTTGAGTTCACAAGCCGCTACCATAGCAGTATCTGCTCGGCGGGCGTTGGGGATTCGCCAGTGGAACGCGGATGCAGATTCCAAAGAGAAATATGGAGGCTCTCCCATATAAGGGGACGCCTTATTTGGCGATGGACTGGATGCATTGGTCTCGGCGGCTACCAAAGGTAAGTCGACATTTTTGCCCTCTGCACCTGCACTGGCAAAATCACCCTCACATGCAGTCCTTTTTCGGCCCAGTAAGTACAGGAGACGTTTCCCCTTATTCACAGGACGGGGAAGAGACGAAAAGATGTCTACAACGGCTTCAGATTCCAAGAACAGAAGTCTACCCTTGCTTCTGTCAAGTCTACAGCATGACGCTGGGGATCCCTCGTGGGAGGTAGCTTGGGTGGGGGCACGTCTAAAAACTGCTCAGTCAGGATTGGAGTTAATCTGACCTGGATCCCTGGGTGTTACAAATAGTGTCCTAGGAATACACACTGGGGTTTCAAGGCGTTTCCCCATGTCAATTTTTAAAATTGACCTTGCCAACGTCTCTTTCCGAGAGAGAAGCACTTACAACGGTAATTCACATTTTATGTCAGGACCAGGACATAGTTCTGGTGCCTGGGTCACAACAAAGGGAGGGGTTTATTCAAGCCTCTTTGTAGTTCCGAAACCGGACGGCTCCGTCTGACCGATCCTGAACCTAAAATCTGAATTTCTACTTGAAATGTTTAAAGTTCAAGATGGAATCACTGGGGGCAGTGTTTTCCAGTCTAGAGGAGGGGGAAAACAGGGGGTCAGTTGACATAAAGGATGCTTACCTGCATGTTCCCATTTATACTCCTTACCAGGCTTAGCTGAGTTTTGCGGTTCAGGATTGCCATTACCAATCCAGACATTACCTTTCGGTTTCTCCACGGCGCCAAGGGTTTTCACCAAGGTGTTGGTGGAGATGATGGTTCTCCCACCTCAAGAAGGGGTCAATATAATTCCGTATCTAGAAGATCTCCTGATAAAGGTGGGATCCAGTGAGCGCGTGGTACAAAATATTGCGCTCTCCCTGTCCATACTCCAACAACACGGTTGGATTATAAAATTTCCAGGAAAGATTATTTTGTCTTTCGGGACGATTATGGACAGGGTAGTCCAGAGAGTTTTTCTTCCAGTGCAAAAGGCTCTGGAAATCCAGTAAATGGTAATACTAGTTTTGAAACCATCAACAGTGTCGATCCATCAGTGCAAATATGGTGACGGCCTACGAGGCCATACAGGTTGGCAGGTTCCATGCCAGGGTATTCCAGGGGGACCTGTTGGTAAAGTGGATCCCGCCTACACATGCACCAGAAGATAGTCCTGTTGTCGAAAGCCAGGAGTTCACTCCTGTGGTGGCTACACAGCTCGCACCTATTAGAGGGACGCAAGTTTGGAATTCAGGACTGTGTCCTGGTAACCACGGATACAAGTCTCCGAGGCTGAGGAGCTGTCACTCAAGGAAAAACTTCCATGGAAAATGCTAAAGTCAGGAAGCCTGCCTTCAGATGAACATGCTGGTATTGAGAGCCATTTACAAAGGTCTTCAACAAACGGTACATCTTCTTCAAGATCATCCCGTGCAGATCCAGTTGGATAATGTAACAGCAGGGCGGAATGGAAAGCAGAGCGGAAATAGCAGAGGTGATGAAGGTTCTCCTCGGGGCAGGAAAACATGTAAGGGCTCTGTCGGTAATTTTCATTCCAGGAGTCGATCTCCAGCCGGGTGAGTGGAACTTCCACCAAGAAGGCTTCGCAGAGGTGACAAGTCCTTGCGGAGTCTCTCAAATAGACAGGTTGTCATCTCGTCTCAACGAGAAGCTTCAGAAATATTGTTCCTGGTCAAAAGACTCAAAGGACAATAGCGTTAGATGCACTGGTGACCAAGTGGCTATTCCGGTCAGTGTATGTATGCCCTCCACTTCCACTGTTCCCAAAAGTTCTCGGGATCATAGGAGGAACGAGGATTCTGGATCTCTTCCTCTTCGCGAGGACCTACTACAGTAGGTGCCGTGCGTGTACCTGGATTTACCGCGGCTATGTTTGACGACATGACTGTTGAGCGCCGGATTCTAGCCTGAAAGGGTATTCCCAAGGGAGTCATCCCCACTCTTTTTCAGGCCAGGAAAGGAGTAACGTCTGGACGTTACCACCATTTTTGGTGAAAATATGTGTCTTGGCATAATTTCAAGAAAGCTTCAACGGCAGAGTTTTCAGTTAGGATGTTTCTCCATCTCCTACGGGCTGGAGGGAATGCAGCAAGTAATTGGACTCCATTAAGGTCCAGGTTTCTGCATTGGCAATTTTCTTTCGAAAAACTATTGACTTCCCTTCCGGAAGTTCAGTCTTTCGTGAAAGGTGTATTGCGCATCTACCTTCCATTTGTGCCTCCAATGGCACCTTGGGTTCTTAATGTGGTGTTGCAGTTCCTTCAATCACGTGGGTTTGAACGTTTACAGAAGGTGAAGTTGCTGTTTCTCGCTCGAAAAGTGGTCATCCTGTTGGCCTTGGCATCTGCTAGGCGGGTGTCTGAGTTGGGGGCCTTATCTCACAAGAGCACTTATTTGATCTTCCATGAAGATAGAACTGAATTGAGGACACGTCAGGGTCTGCTAAGAAGCGGTTGTCCTCTTTCTACAGGCACCGACCTATTGAGGTGCCTGTGGCTACTGACGTCTTCGCTGAGTCATAGTCTCTGGATGTGGATAGAGCTTTGAAAGTTATGTCGCCTGGACGGCTCGGATTAGGGAAACAGAGGCTCTGTTTGTCCTGTATGTCCCAACAACATTGGGTGTCCTGCTTCCAAGCAGACCATTGCGCGCTGGATCTGTAGTGCGATTCAGCATGCTCATTCCACGGCTGGATTGCCGTTACCGAAATCGGTGAAGGCCTATTCTACTAGAAAGGTGGGCTTGTCCTGGGCTGCTGCCCAGGGGTTCTCAGCATTACAACTTGGCCGAGCAGCGGTTTGGTCGGGTTCAAGCACTTTTGAAATGTTTTGCAAGTTGGATACCCTGGCCGCTGAGGACCTCATGTTTGGTCAATAAGTGCTGCAGTGTCATCTGCACTCTCCCGCCCGTTCTAGAGCTTTGGTATAAACCCCATGGTTCTTGAAGTGTCCCCAGCATCCTCTAGGACGTATGAGAAAATAGGATTTTAATACCTACCGGTAAATCCTTTTCTCTTAGTCTGTAGAGGATGCTGGGCGCCCGTTCCAGTGCGTACTGTATCTGCAGTTATTGGTTGTGGTTACACACAGGTTGCGTTACAATTTTTGTCAGCATATTGCTGAAAATTCTTCAGGCCGTTGGCTTGTGTTCTGTTGCATGCCACGTTCTGCGGCATGCTTGAGGTGTGAGCTGGTAAGATGCTCACCGTGGTTTAACAATAAATTATTTCCTCGACATGTCCGTCTCCCTGGGCACAGTTCCTTAAACTGGAGTCTGGAGGAGGGGCATAGAGGGAGGAGCCAGGTCACACCATTTGAAAGTCTTAAAGGGCCCATGTCTCCTGCGGATCCCGTCTATACCCCATGGTTCTTGAAGTGTCCCCAGCATCCTCTACGGACTAAGAGAAAAGGATCTAAATACAGGTGCTATTCCAGAGGACTGGAAAAGAGCAAATGTAGTTCCACTGCACAAAAGTGGAAGCAAGGAAGAAGCAAGTAACTACAGACCAGTAAGCCTTACATCAGTAGTAGGGAAAGTAATGGAAAAACTATTAAAAGAAAGAGTAGTGGAATATCTTAAATCAAACAACTTACAGGATCCAAAACAGCATGGATTTACTGGTGGGAGATCATGCCAAACAAATCTTATTGACTTTTTTGACTCTGTGATGAAAATAATAGATTAAGGGGGAGCTGTAGATGTAGCGTATCTAGACTTTAGTAAGGCATTTGACACTGTCCCACATCGCAGACTGCTAAATAAACTTGAAAGCCTGGGGGTGGATTATAAATCAGTTAAATGGATAAGAACCTGGTTGCAGGATAGGAAACAGACAGTCGTAGTTAATGGAGTTAATGGAGTGCAATCTATGGATGGAAATGTTACCAGTGGAGTACCCCAGGGATCTGTACTTGGTCCAGTTTTCCAGTTTTCTTTAATATCTTTGTTGGTGACATTGCAGATGGTATTGAAGGGAAGATATGCCTTTTTGCAGATGATACAAAGATATGCAACAGGGTAGACACACCGGGAGGGGTCAAACAAATGATTAATGACCTAGGTAGGCTTGAGAAATGGTCAAGAACGTGGCAACTACAGTTTAATGCTAAAAAATGCAAAATCATGCACTTGGGTCTCAAAAACCCAAAGGCTAAGTATAGTATCAAGGGTACTATAATGGAAACTACTGAGAAGGAAAGAGATTTAGGAGTCATTATTTCAAGTGACTTGTAGGCAGGAAAGCAATGCAACAAAGCAATGAGAAAGGCAAGTCAGATGCTTGGTTGCATAGGGAGAGGAATCAGTAGCAGGAAAAAAGAAGTGATAATGCCACTGTATAGGTCATTGGTACGGCCCCATCTGGAATACTGTGTCCAGTTCTGGAGACCCTATCTCCAGAAGGATATAAATACATTAGAGAGTGTACAAAGAAGGGCAACTAAAATGGTGCATGGCCTACATCACAAAACTTACCCGGAAAGGCTAAAAGATCTTAACATGTATAGTTTGGAGGAGAGAAGGGAAAGGGGGGACATGATAGAAACTTTCAAATATATCAAGGGTCTTAACAAAGTTCAGGAGGGAAACATTCTTCAAAGGAAAAGAAGTATTAGAACTCGAGGGCATACATTGAGACTGGAGGGGGGGAGGTTCAGGGGAAATTTAATAAAAAATTACTTCACAGAAAGGGTAGTGGATAAGTGGAATAGCCTCCCATCAGAGGTGGTAGAGGCTAAGACTGTAGGGCAATTTAAACATGCTTGGGACAGGCATATGAATATCCTTACAAAGAATTAAGGTTAAAAAAGGGTTGAGATTGCCTAAAGGATAAAATAAAAAAGGGGCAGACTAGATGGGCCAAGTGGTTCTTATCTGCCGTCAAATTCTATGTTTCTATGTTTCTATGATTTACCGGTAGGTATTAATATCCTATTATATGTAGGGATGGGAAAAGGAGCATTACTGTTTGGAATAGGACTCTGTTTTCTTGATGATGAGTCCTTTAATTAACCCTGTTTTGGTAATATTCCATGGAATATAAAAAACTACTCCGTTTTGCTTCACACACAGACTCAGCCACAAACACACACACACACACACACACACACACACACACACAATGGATAAACCCTTCCCCTCCTTCATTACAAATGTTCAGAGAAAGACTTCTATATGTATTTAAAATGGATTGGATGGAGACTTCATTACATAAAGAACAACAAATTGAACAATTCTTTAAGATTTTGGAATCTTTTATTGACACATTAGGTATTTCTTTAAAAAAACAAATCCACAATTGTTTTAAAATGACCTTGTGGTATGAGATGAAAATATTTCTATCCGACCCTCCCATACAGTTTCATTGATATCTGATGTTGTGTGTGAATGTGTGGGGGGTCATGGGGCTACAGACGATCCTTCTTCTCCTCTTTTCTTTATTTTTCTTCTATTCTTTTCTTTCTCTTCTGTTCTATTTCTTTCGCTATCCCCTTTTCCCCCCTTTTTCTTTTCTTCTCTTTTCTTAAACATAACCTTTTTGGGAAACTGCTATAAATAATTAACAAAGAAAGAAACTTGCATATATATGTAACTGTACTATGCAAATACTTCATATTTCTGTAACTTTTACATTATGTAACAAAAGCTTTAGGGTTTTTGATTTGTATTGTCTTGCATCTACTTAATATTGCAATTGCAATGTTGTTATTGTGAATTAATATGTTTAAAACCCAAATAAAAACATTATTAAAAAAAAATTAAAAAAAAGAAACCCACGAGATTTTCACAAAATAAGTCTCCAGGCTCTGTGGAGGGGATCCAATCATTATCCTGTGGTATAAACCAGTTTATTTGCATCCCAGCATTAAATCCAAGATTATTGTAATCCCTGAAAATGGAGAAGTGGGTACAAATTCGTAGGCTTTGGCCCCTAGTTTTTCAGTTTGTCCAGTAATGTGGTAATTATTAATTTGCTTGGTTAAAGTCCTTTTTGTTCCACATAAAGATAGGAGTGGAGGTGAAGGCCTGTGTGTTGTTCCTGATTGTGTGTGCCTCTTTCATTTTGAATCACCTTCTTGACACTGTCCTCTTCCTCTTGCCTCTTCTCATAATGTGAAAAGTCATCAAATATGGAGGTGGTGTGTTTGTAGCTAGCTATGATTCTGAGAACCTGGCGAGCTTTTTCCATGGGGCCACCTGTCGCTCCAATGGTCCTGCCATATAATTCCAGTGATACTGCTGTATAAATCCAGTCCAGTGGTACTGCCGTATAATGCCAATGATACTGCCATATAAATCCAGTGGTACTGGTGTATAAATCCAGTGGTACTGTTGTATAAATCCAGTGGTACTGTTGTATAAATCCAGTGGTACTGTTGTATAAATCCAGTGGTACTGTTGTATAAATCCATTGGTACTGCCGTATAATTCCAGTGATGCTGCTGAATAATTCCAGTGATACTGCCGTACAAATCTAGTCCAATGGTACTGCTGTATAAATCCAGTCCAGTGGTACTGCCATATAATTCCAGTGATACTGCTGTATGAATCCAGTCCAGTGGTACTGCCGTATAGGTCCAGTGGTACTGCCGTATAGGTCCAGTGGTACTGCCGTATAGGTCCAGTCCAGTGGTACTGCCATATAATTCCAGTGATACTGCTGTGTAAATCCAGTTGTACTGCCGTATAATTCCAGTGATACTGCTGTATAAATCCAGTCCAGTGGTACTGCCGTATAAGTCCAGTGGTACTGGCGTATACAGATGGGTCCACGTTTATTTTGGCCTTTAATATGATTAACTGAGAATGGGCAGTTGGACTTAATCCCTTGCTGTAATAACTTAATCCCCTGATGTATTGTTCTCTGTATTGTATTGCAGCTGAGAACAATAGATGAAGGGTTTATGTAAATAAATCATGGTGTGCCTAGACGCAGCAAAGAGGCCAAGATAACATTGTATCTATCTGAAGGTCCAGTGGTACTGGCGTATAACTCCAGTGGTACTGGCGTATAAGTCCAGTGGTACTGGCGTATAAGTCCAGTGGTACTGGCGTATAAGTCCAGTCCAGTGGTCCTGCCATATAATTCCAGTGATACTGCCGTGTAAATCCAGTTGTACTGCCGTATAATTCCAATGATGCTCCAGTATAATTCCAATGATACTGCTGTATAAATTTAGTCCAGTGATCCTGCCATATAATTCCAGTGATACTGCCGTATAAATCTAGTTCAATGGTACTGCCGTATAAATCCAGTCCAGTGGTACTGCCGTATAAATCCAGTCCAGTGATACTGCCGTATAATTCCAGTGATACTGCTGTATGAATCCAGTCCAGTGGTACTGCCGTATAATTCCAGTGATGCTGCTGTATGAATCTAGTCCAGTGGTACTGCCGTACAGGTCCAGTGGTACTGCCGTATCGGTGCAGTGGTACTGGCGTATAAGTCCAGCCCAGTGGTACTGCCGTATAAATCCAGTGGTACTGCCATATAATTCCAGTGATACTTCTGTGTAAATCCAGTTATACGGCTGTATAATTCCATTGATACTGCCGTATAATTCCAGTCCAGTGGTACTGCCGTATAATTCCAGTGATACTGCTGTATAAATCCAGTCCAGTGGTACTGGCATATACAGATGGGTCCACGTTTATCTTGGCCTTTAATAGGATTAACTGAGAATGCGCTGTTGGACTTAATCCCCTGCTGTAATAACTTAATCCCCTGCTGTATTGTTCTCTGTATTGTATTGCAGCTGAGAACAATAGATGAAGGGTTTATGTAAATAAACCGTGGTGTGCCTAGGTGCAGCAAAGAGGCCAAGATAACAGTGTATCTATCTGTAGGTCATGTGGTACTGGCGTATAGGTCCAGTGGTACTGGCGTATGGGTCCAGTGGTACTGGCATATAAATCCAGTGGTACTGGCGTATAAATCCAGTCCAGTAGTACTGGCGTATAAATCCAGTGGTACTGGCGTATAAATCCAGTGGTACTGCCGTATAATTCCAGTGATACTGACGAATAATTCCAGTGATACTGCTGTATAAATCCAGTCCAATGGTACTGCCGTATAAATCCAGTGGTACTGCCATATAATTCCAGTGATACTGCCATATCAATTCAATCTTGTGGTACTGCTGTACAAGTCCAGTGATACTGCTGTATAAATCCAGTCCAGTGGTACTGCCATATAAATCCAGTGATACTGCCGTATAAATCCAGTCCAGTGGTACTGCCGTATAATTCCAGTGATACTGCCGTATATCCAGTCTAGTGGTACTGGCGTATAAATCCAGCGGTACTGCCGTATAATTCCAGTGATTCTGCCGTATAATTCCAGTGATTCTGCCGGATAATTCCAGTGATACTGCTGTATAAATCCAGTCCAATGGTACTGCCGTATAAATCCAGTGGTACTGCCATATAAATCCAGTCTTGTGGTACTGCCGGATAATTCCAGTGAAACTGCTGTATAAATCCAGTCCAGTGGTACTGCCGTATAAATCCAGTGGTACTGCTGTATAAGTCCAGTGGTACTGGCGTATATGTCCAGTGGTACTTCCATAAAAATCCAATCCAGTGATCCTGCCGTATATGTCCAGTGGTACTGCCGTATAAATCCAGTCCAGTGGTACAGCCGTATAAATCCAGTGGTACTATCATATAATTCCAGTGATACTGCCGTATAAATCCAGTCCAGTGGTACTGTAGTATAACTCCAATGATACTGCTGTATAAATCCAGTCCAGTGGTACTGCCGTATAATTCCAGTGATACTGCCATATAATTCCAGTGGTACTGCCGTATAATTCCAGTGATGCTGCCATATAAATCCAGTCCAGTGGTACTGCCGTATAATTCCAGTGATACTGCCATATAATTCCGGTGAAACTGCCGTTATAAATCCAGTCCAGTGGTACTGCTGTATAAATCCAATCCAGTGACACTGCTGTATATGTCCAGTGGTACTGCCATATATTTCCGGTGATGCAACCATATATGTCCAGTGGTACTGCCGTATAAATCCAATCCAGTGGTACTGCCGTATAATTCCAGTGATACTGCCGTATAAATCCAGTCCAGTGGTACTGCCGTATAAGTCCAGTGGTACTGCCATGTAAGTCCAATGATACTGCCGTATAATTCCAGTGGTACTGCCATATAAATCTAATCCAGTGATACTGCCGTATATGTCCAGTGGTACTTCCGTATAATTCAGTCCAGTGATACTGCCGTACATGTCCAGTGGTACTGCCATATAATTCCAGTGATACTGCCGTATATGTCCATTGGTACTGCCTTATAAATCCAGTCCAGTGGTACTGCTGTATAAGTCCAGTGCAGTGGTGCTGCCATATAACTTCAGTCCATTGGTGCTGTCCTGTGCTGTATATTATTTACTCCAAATAAAGGGGTTATTAATATTTAATCCAAATAATTTTTACCAGGTTTGCCCTGTGTAGTGTAGCGGTATGTTTTCCTTTGCTGCATTTTGTTATATAACTCCAGAAAAATAATGGAGAACAAAAATTTGGAGGATAAAATAGGGAAAGATCAAGAACCACTTCCTCCTACAGCTGCTGCCGCTACTGTTGTTGCTGCTGGGAGTCGATTGTCATCCCAGAGGGGAAGTCGAAAGACCACTTGTACTACTTCAACTAAGCAAATGACTGTCCAACAGTCCTTTGTGAGGAAGATGAAATATGACAGCAGTCATCCTGTTGCAAAGCGGAAAACTGAGGCCTTTACAGCTATGTCGGTGTTAGACATGCATCCGGTATCCGCCATCAATGAGGTGGGACTGCAGTGCCAACCCTAGAAGGGCCAGGTGTTTGTGCCGCACACTTGTGTCGCTTAGCTTAGTCATACAGCTACCTCATTGCACCTCTTTTACTTCTTTGCATGATGTGCTGTTTGGGGCCTAGTTTTTTTTTTAAGTCGCATCCTGTCTGCCACTGCATTGCCACTCCTAGATGGGCCAGGTGTTTGTACCGCACACTTGTGTTGCTTAGTTTATTCATACAGCCACCTCGGTGCAACCTTTTGGCCTTAAAAAATATTGTGAGGTGTGAGTTGTTCAGAATTACTGGAAATGAGTGGAAATGAATGTCATTGAGGTTAATAATAACGTAGGATCAAAATTACCCCCAAATTCTGTGATTTTAGCTGTTTTTATGTTTTTTAAAAAAATCATCCAGATCCAAAAACAAAAAAACAAAAGGGTGGTTTTGGCAAAGCCAATCCAGATCCAAAACACGAGCATGGAACCAGAACCAAAACCAAAACACAAAAAGTGCCCGCAGCACATCCCTAGGAAAAATATTTGTGAAACATCTGGAAAATTGTGAAAAAAATATTTCATCGTGGGTAATTGGATTCCGCCCTAAATCTGAGATTTTGAGGTCAAACCCATCAAGAATCAGCCACTTTCAAAATCTCCCACTTTCAAAATAAACTTATTTTTGTAAAATGTGAGGAATAATGAACTTTACACCCCTCTCACTATTCTTCACAACTGCTTAACAACTCATACTAAAATTATTTTTGAATATTTATTTACAGTGTGTCTGAAAACTTTACATTGGGAAAGAATATTATTTACCAATGCACAGATTTGCATTATATATTCAGTGGTGCAAGTAGAAATATTTTCTTAATGGTAGAGTATGCCGAAAAATGGTCGTGGTCACATGTCATGAGGGGGCATGACCACATGACACTAGGGGGAGTGGCTTCTTTACACTAGGGGTGTGGCCACTAAGCATAGTCCCATTTCTTTGCCCTCTGGAGGCAAGTCTAGAAATATATAGATATGCCTACAGTAAATAGAAGTATATAGTAATAATCCCAGTATAACAGAAATATATTGTAATGCCCCCAGTATAATAGAACTATATTGTAATGGCATAATTTAATAAAAATACATATAGATGCCCCCATTATATCAGGAATATATACTGTAGTAGTGCCCCCGGTATAATAGAAATATATAGTAGTGTCCCACATTACAATAGAAATATATAGTAATGACCCATAATAAAAGACATATATAGTAGTGTCCCACATTACAATAGAAATATATAGTAATGCCCCCATAATAGACATATATAGTAGTGTCTCATATTACAATAGAAATATATAGTAATTCCCCAAAATAGAAATATATAGTTATGTCCTCATTACAATAGAAATATATAGTAATGTCTCCATAATAATAGAAATATATAGTAGTGTCCACTAGAGATGAGCGCCGGAAATTTTTCGGGTTTTGTGTTTTGGTTTTGGGTTCGGTTCCGCGGCCGTGTTTTGGGTTCGACCGCGTTTTGGCAAAACCTAACCGAATTTTTTTTGTCGGATTCGGGTGTGTTTTGGATTTGGGTGTTTTTTTCCAAAAAACAGCTTAAATCATAGAATTTGGGGGTCATTTTGATCCCAAAGTATTATTAACCTCAAAAACCATCATTTCCACTCATTTTCAGTCTATTCTGAATACCTCACACCTCACAATATTATTTTTAGTCCTAAAATTTGCACTGAGGTCGCTGGATGACTAAGCTAAGCGACCCTAGTGGCCGACACAAACACCTGGCCCATCTAGGAGTGGCACTGCAGTGTCACGCAGGATGTCCCTTCCAAAAAACCCTCCCCAAACAGCACATGACGCAAAGAAAAAAAGAGGCGCAATGAGGTAGCTGTGTGAGTAAGATAAGCGACCCTAGTGGCCGACACAAACACCGGGCCCATCTAGGAGTGGCACTGCAGTGTCACGCAGGATGTCCCTTCCAAAAAACCCTCCCCAAACAGCACATGACGCAAAGAAAAAAAGAGGCGCAATGAGGTAGCTGTGTGAGTAAGATAAGCGACCCTAGTGGCCGACACAAACACCGGGCCCATCTAGGAGTGGCACTGCAGTGTCACGCAGGATGTCCCTTCCAAAAAACCCTCCCCAAACAGCACATGACGCAAAGAAAAAAAGAGGCGCAATGAGGTAGCTGTGTGAGTAAGATAAGCGACCCTAGTGGCCGACACAAACACCGGGCCCATCTAGGAGTGGCACTGCAGTGTCACGCAGGATGTCCCTTCCAAAAAACCCTCCCCAAACAGCACATGACGCAAAGAAAAAAAGAGGCGCAATGAGGTAGCTGTGTGAGTAAGATAAGCGACCCTAGTGGCCGACACAAACACCGGGCCCATCTAGGAGTGGCACTGCAGTGTCACGCAGGATGGCCCTTCCAAAAAACCCTCCCCAAACAGCACATGACGCAAAGAAAAAAAGAGGCGCAATGAGGTAGCTGTGTGAGTAAGATAAGCGACCCTAGTGGCCGACACAAACACCGGGCCCATCTAGGAGTGGCACTGCAGTGTCACGCAGGATGTCCCTTCCAAAAAACCCTCCCCAAACAGCACATGACGCAAAGAAAAAAAGAGGCGCAATGAGGTAGCTGTGTGAGTAAGATAAGCGACCCTAGTGGCCGACACAAACACCGGGCCCATCTAGGAGTGGCACTGCAGTGTCACGCAGGATGGCCCTTCCAAAAAACCCTCCCCAAACAGCACATGACGCAAAGAAAAAAAGAGGCGCAATGAGGTAGCTGTGTGAGTAAGATAAGCGACCCTAGTGGCCGACACAAACACCGGACCCATCTAGGAGTGGCACTGCAGTGTCACGCAGGATGTCCCTTCCAAAAAACCCTCCCCAAACAGCACATGACGCAAAGAAAAAAAAAAGGCGCAATGAGGTAGCTGTGTGAGTAAGATAAGCGACCCTAGTGGCCGACACAAACACCGGGCCCATCTAGGAGTGGCACTGCAGTGTCACGCAGGATGTCCCTTCCAAAAAACCCTCCCCAAACAGCACATGACGCAAAGAAAAAAAGAGGCGCAATGAGGTAGCTGTGTGAGTAAGATAAGCGACCCTAGTGGCCGACACAAACACCGGGCCCATCTAGGAGTGGCACTGCAGTGTCACGCAGGATGGCCCTTCCAAAAAACCCTCCCCAAACAGCACATGACGCAAAGAAAAAAAGAGGCGCAATGAGGTAGCTGTGTGAGTAAGATAAGCGACCCTAGTGGCCGACACAAACACCGGGCCCATCTAGGAGTGGCACTGCAGTGTCACGCAGGATGTCCCTTCCAAAAAACCCTCCCCAAACAGCACATGACGCAAAGAAAAATTAAAGAAAAAAGAGGTGCAAGATGGAATTGTCCTTGGGCCCTCCCACCCACCCTTATGTTGTATAAACAGGACATGCACACTTTAACCAACCCATCATTTCAGTGACAGGGTCTGCCACACGACTGTGACTGATATGACGGGTTGGTTTGGACCCCCACCAAAAAAGAAGCAATTAATCTCTCCTTGCACAAACTGGCTCTACAGAGGCAAGATGTCCACCTCATCATCATCCTCCGATATATCACCGTGTACATCCCCCTCCTCACAGATTATCAATTCGTCCCCACTGGAATCCACCATCTCAGCTCCCTGTGTACTTTGTGGAGGCAATTGCTGCTGGTCAATGTCTCCGCGGAGGAATTGATTATAATTCATTTTAATGAACATCATCTTCTCCACATTTTCTGGATGTAACCTCGTACGCCGATTGCTGACAAGGTGAGCGGCGGCACTAAACACTCTTTCGGAGTACACACTTGTGGGAGGGCAACTTAGGTAGAATAAAGCCAGTTTGTGCAAGGGCCTCCAAATTGCCTCTTTTTCCTGCCAGTATAAGTACGGACTGTGTGACGTGCCTACTTGGATGCGGTCACTCATATAATCCTCCACCATTCTTTCAATGTTGAGAGAATCATATGCAGTGACAGTAGACGACATGTCCATAATCGTTGTCAGGTCCTTCAGTCCGGACCAGATGTCAGCATCAGCAGTCGCTCCAGACTGCCCTGCATCACCGCCAGCGGGTGGGCTCGGAATTCTGAGCCTTTTCCTCGCACCCCCAGTTGCGGGAGAATGTGAAGGAGGAGATGTTGACAGGTCGCGTTCCGCTTGACTTGACAATTTTCTCACCAGCAGGTCTTTCAACCCCAGCAGACTTGTGTCTGCCGGAAAGAGAGATCCAAGGTAGGCTTTAAATCTAGGATCGAGCACGGTGGCCAAAATGTAGTGCTCTGATTTCAACAGATTGACCACCCGTGAATCCTTGTTAAGCGAATTAAGGGCTCCATCCACAAGTCCCACATGCCTAGCGGAATCGCTCAGTGTTAGCTCCTCCTTCAATGTCTCCAGCTTCTTCTGCAAAAGCCTGATGAGGGGAATGACCTGACTCAGGCTGGCAGTGTCTGAACTGACTTCACGTGTGGCAAGTTCAAAGGGCATCAGAACCTTGCACAACGTTGAAATCATTCTCCACTGCGCTTGAGACAGGTGCATTCCACCTCCTATATCGTGCTCAATTGTATAGGCTTGAATGGCCTTTTGCTGCTCCTCCAACCTCTGAAGCATATAGAGGGTTGAATTCCACCTCGTTACCACTTCTTGCTTCAGATGATGGCAGGGCAGGTTCAGTAGTTTTTGGTGGTGCTCCAGTCTTCTGTACGTGGTGCCTGTACGCCGAAAGTGTCCCGCAATTCTTCTGGCCACCGACAGCATCTCTTGCACGCCCCTCTCGTTTTTTAAATAATTCTGCACCACCAAATTCAAGGTATGTGCAAAACATGGGACGTGCTGGAATTTGCCCATATTTAATGCACACACAATATTGCTGGCGTTGTCCGATGCCACAAATCCACAGGAGAGTCCAATTGGGGTAAGCCATTCCGCGATGATCTTCCTCAGTTGCCGTAAGAGGTTTTCAGCTGTGTGCGTATTCTGGAAACCGGTGATACAAAGCGTAGCCTGCCTAGGAAAGAGTTGGCGTTTTCGAGATGCTGCTACTGGTGCCGCCGCTGCTGTTCTTGCGGCGGGAGTCCATACATCTACCCAGTGGGCTGTCACAGTCATATAGTCCTGACCCTGCCCTGCTCCACTTGTCCACATGTCCGTGGTTAAGTGGACATTGGGTTCAGCTGCATTTTTTAGGACACTGGTGACTCTTTTTCTGAGGTCTGTGTACATTTTCGGTATCGCCTGCCTAGAGAAATGGAACCTAGATGGTATTTGGTACCGGGGACACAGTACCTCCAACAAGTCTCTAGTTGGCTCTGCAGTAATGATGGATACCGGAACCACGTTTCTCACCACCCAGGATGCCAAGGCCTCAGTTATCCGCTTTGCAGTAGGATGACTGCTGTGATATTTCATCTTCCTCGCAAAGGACTGTTGAACAGTCAATTGCTTACTGGAAGTAGTACAAGTGGGCTTACGACTTCCCCTCTGGGATGACCATCGACTCCCAGCAGCAACAACAGCAGCGCCAGCAGCAGTAGGCGTTACACGCAAGGATGCATCGGAGGAATCCCAGGCAGGAGAGGACTCGTCAGAATTGCCAGTGACATGGCCTGCAGGACTATTGGCATTCCTGGGGAAGGAGGAAATTGACACTGAGGGAGTTGGTGGGGTGGTTTGCGTGAGCTTGGTTACAAGAGGAAGGGATTTACTGGTCAGTGGACTGCTTCCGCTGTCGCCCAAAGTTTTTGAACTTGTCACTGACTTATTATGAATGCGCTGCAGGTGACGTATAAGGGAGGATGTTCCGAGGTGGTTAACGTCCTTACCCCTACTTATTACAGCTTGACAAAGGCAACACACGGCTTGACACCTGTTGTCCGCATTTCTGTTGAAATACTTCCACACCGAAGAGCTGATTTTTTTGGTATTTTCACCAGGCATGTCAGTGGCCATATTCCTCCCACAGACAACAGGTGTCTCCCCAGGTGCCTGACTTAAACAAACCACCTCACCATCAGAATCCTCCTGGTCAGTTTCCTCCCCAGCGCCAGCAACACCCATATCCTCCTCATCCTGGTGTACTTCAACACTGACATCTTCAATCTGACTATCAGGAACTCGACTGCGGGTGCTCCTTCCAGCACTTGCAGGGGGCGTGCAAATGGTGGAAGGCGCATGCTCTTCACGTCCAGTGTTGGGAAGGTCAGGCATCGCAACCGACACAATTGGACTCTCCTTGTGGATTTGGGATTTCGAAGAACGCACAGTTCTTTGCGGTGCTTTTGCCAGCTTGAGTCTTTTCAGTTTTCTAGCGAGAGGCTGAGTGCTTCCATCCTCATGTGAATCTGAACCACTAGCCATGAACATAGGCCAGGGCCTCAGCCGTTCCTTGCCACTCCGTGTGGTAAATGGCATATTGGCAAGTTTACGCTTCTCCTCCGACAATTTTATTTTAGGTTTTGGAGTCCTTTTTTTACTGATATTTGGTGTTTTGGATTTGACATGCTCTGTACTATGACATTGGGCATCGGCCTTGGCAGACGACGTTGCTGGCATTTCATCGTCTCGGCCATGACTAGTGGCAGCAGCTTCAGCACGAGGTGGAAGTGGATCTTGATCTTTCCCTAATTTTGGAACCTCAACATTTTTGTTCTCCATATTTTAATAGGCACAACTAAAAGGCACCTCAGGTAAACAATGGAGATGGATGGATACTAATATACAATTATGGATGGACTGCCGAGTGCCGACACAGAGGTAGCTACAGCCGTGAACTACCGTACTGTGTCTGCTGCTAATATAGACTGGTTGATAATGAGATGTAGTATGTATAAAGAAGAAAGAAAAAAAAACCACGGGTAGGTGGTATACAATTATGGATGGACTGCCGAGTGCCGACACAGAGGTAGCTACAGCCGTGGACTACCGTACTGTAATGTGTCTGCTGCTAATATAGACTGGATGATAATGAGATGTAGTATGTATAAAGAAGAAAAAAAAAAAAACCACGGGTAGGTGGTGTCAGATTGTGTTTGGGCTGTGTCCCCGGAGGGGGCGCTAGTGGGTCAGTGGAGGTAGATGGGAGAAAACGAGGAGGCTGGATAACGTTCCTGCGCATGAGCGCAATGGTATTTTATTTGGCAGATGATATAACACAGAATGGTAGCAGAAACAATAATAACAGATGAATAAAGTCAATCACTCAGTATGATAACTGAAAGTCTATGGCAATGGATGACAGATGACTTGAGAAAATAATATCCGGTAATATATAAACAGAAGAACAAGTGTTTGTGAAATGGTTCTGGTTTGAAAACCAGTGCAGGTTTTAAAACAGGAAACTTAGGCAGCAAGGTGTAGAATGGCAAACCTGAGCAGAGGCAGGAGTCTGACTTCACAGTGCAGGTGATGAGGCACTGGCAGCAGCAAGCTGTATCACAGGTGGAGGAATGAAACACACCTGGAGTCAGTCTTCAACTGCAGGCTGAAGCACACAAGGTGGTGATGAGTGTGAAGCCTTACTTGCAGGTTGCAGGTATTGCTGGGCCTTGAAGTTCCACGGAGCTGTGCTGAGTAACCAGGAGTACAAGTTCTTAAGCAGAGAACCAGGAACACAGGAGGAACAGGAACAGATCCTTTCACATGGGTCGCTGGAGAGACACAAAGTCCAGGATGCCTGCAGACTGATCCTGCAGTCTCTTATGTACCCCATGGTGCACAGGGATTGGATGAGTGAAGGAAAGTGGGTGCGGCCAAGCACCGGATTGGCCGCAGTATACTGGCTGTTTACAGACTGTCATGGCGGCGCCCACGCTGCGGCCTAGCAGGGACGCGGCGCGCTACATGCCCGCTGTCTCAGGAGTGTTCCCAGGCCCTTGATGATGTCCCATGGCAGGGGCATAGGTGACAGGTGACCGCAGGGAGCCAGGACGGAGTCCGCAGCGGCGGACGGATGTCAGCCTGGTAAGTCGATTCCTGACAGTACCCCCTCCTTTAGGGGTGGACACCGAACACCCACGTGGTTTGGAAGGATGAGTGCTGTGGAAGACACGGACCAACCTAGGAGCATGGACATCGGACGAATTCACCCAACTTCTCTCCTCTGGGCCATAACCGGACCAATCGACCAGGTACTGGAGGCGTCCATACCGACAACGGGAGTCCAGAATTTTGTTGATCTCGAATTCCACGCCCCGCTGAGTTCGAACCTTGGGACCTACTGGAAGAGTATTCTGAAAGCGGTTTAGGACTAGAGGTCTGAGGAGAGAAATATGAAAAGCGTTAGGTATACGAAGGGAAGATGGTAACTTTAATTTATAGGCCACTGGGTTGATGACTCTTTCGACAGGGTAAGGACCAATGAAGCGTGGTGCAAACTTCATGGATGGGACCCTGAGACGGAGGTTACGGGTTGATAGCCAAACTTTGTCCCCAGGTTTCAAATGGGGAACCGCACGTCTCTTGCGGTCGGCAAAGACCTTGTACCGACTGGAGGCCTTTTTGAGGGAAACGTGAATTTTTCTCCAAATAGATGAAAACTGAGTCAGAGCAGTAGTGGCAGCAGGAACATCCATATGAGGGAGTTCTTGGAAATCAGGTACACGGGGATGTTGCCCATATACTGCAAAGAATGGTGTCGTTTCAGTGGCAGTATGGTATCGAAAGTTGTGGGCAAACTCGGCCCATGGGAGCAGATCGAACCAGTCATCCTGGGAAGATGAAACATATAATCTTAAAAAAGTCTCAAGTTCTTGATTGACCCTCTCTGTCTGCCCATTCGTCTGAGGATGGTATGAAGATGAAAACTTCAGTTTGACCTGCATGGCAGAACAGAGAGCCCTCCAAAACCTCGCTACAAACTGTACCCCCCGGTCAGATATTATTTCAGAGGGTAAACCATGTAAGCGGAAAATCTCCCGTAGGAAGATTTGGGCAAGTTTTGGGGCAGAAGGGAGACCCTGGAGAGGAACAAAATGAGCCATCTTGGTGAATCTGTCCACTACAACCCAAATGGTATTATGTCCTTGAGAAGGAGGAAGGTCGGTGATAAAATCCATGGACAGGTGTGACCAGGGACGACTAGGGATAGACAGTGGTTGTAACTGACCTGCTGGAGACTGACGAGGAGTCTTGTGCTGCACACATTTAGGACAGGATGCCACGAAATCCTGGATGTCCATTTTCATCTTTGGCCACCAATATGTAGCAGAAAGGAACTTGAAGGTCTTCAGGACCCCAGGATGACCAGTGAACTTGGATTGATGGGCCCAAGATAGCAACTTGGGACGGAGATCTGGGGAAACAAAAGTCTTACCAGGAGGAGGAGCTGGGGAGACTTGAGATGCAGCGAAAACCACGGGACTCAGGATGGAATGTGGCACTGAGTCAGATGTTCCTTCTTCAGATTCCATGGATCGGGATAACGCGTCGGCTTTCACATTCTGCGAACCTGGGCGGAAATGAAGCTTGAAATTAAAACGTGAGAAAAACATAGCCCATCTGGACTGGCGAGGGTTAAGGCACTGAGCTGCTTTTAAATATAGCAGGTTTTTATGATCCGTGTAGATATTAAACGGATGTTTGGCCCCTTCTAGGAGATATCTCCATTCCTCGAGAGCCAGCTTGATCGCCAGTAGTTCTTGATCTCCCACGGAGTAGTTAGCTTCTGCAGGAAGAAACTTTCGAGAATAAAATCCACAAGGGTGGACTTTCCCATCGGATCCCTTCTGGGAGAGAACAGCTCCAACCCCAACTGTAGAGGCATCTACCTCCAACTCGAATGGTCTGTTGACATCTGGCTGAGACAGCACTGGAGCAGACATAAAGGCTAGCTTGATCTTCCGGAAGGCTGCCAAGGCTTCTTCTGACCAGTTGGAATGGTCTGCCCCTTTCCGAGTCAGGTTGGTAATAGGAGCGATGATAGTGGAGAATCCTCGAATAAATTTTCTATAGTAGTTGGCGAAACCCAGGAATCGCTGGATAGACTTGAGAGAGTTTGGAATGGACCAATTGGCAATAGCTTCCAATTTTGTCGGGTCCATTTGAAGATCCGATCCGGAAATTATATAACCCAGGAAGGGTATAGAGGGAACTTCAAAGGTGCATTTAGATAGTTTCCCGTAGAGCCGGTTCTCACGAAGACGTCGGAGAACTTCACAAACTTGTAGACGATGAGATGGAAGGTCTTGGGAGAAGATAAGGATATCATCTAAGTAAACAACGAGGTACTTATACAGGACATCACGAAAGATTTCGTTCACAAAGTGTTGGAACACTGCTGGAGCATTACTCAACCCAAATGGCATTACCAGGTATTCATAATGGCCATCTCGAGTGTTGAAAGCTGTCTTCCACTCGTCACCACTCCGGATTCTGATGAGATTATAGGCACCGCGGAGATCTAACTTGGTGAAGATGCGGGCTCCTTTAACTCTGTCAAATAATTCGGTAATGAGTGGTAATGGATAACTATTCTTGATAGTAATGTCATTGAGACCCCGATAGTCAATGCATGGACGCAGTCCTCCATCCTTCTTTTTAACAAAGAAGAAACCTGCACCAGCGGGAGATGATGACGGACGGATGAATCCCTTCTGAAGATTCTCTCTGATGTAATTACTCATCGCCTCAGTTTCAGGAACAGACAATGGGTAGGTGCGCCCCCTAGGTGGCTTCTTGCCAGGAAGGAGATCGATGGGACAATCCCATTCCCTATGGGGCGGCAGGATATCAGCAGCCTTTTCACAGAAGACGTCTGAGAAGTCTTGATAAGCTGCTGGGAGACTTGACTGTGTCTTTACTTCGGTAGATTTAATGGGACACACTTGGGCTAAGCAGGATTGATGACAATGTGAACCCCACGAGGTAAGCTGCAACGTTGACCAGTCAAACTGTGGATTATGTAGCTGGAGCCAGGGCATGCCCAAGACAATCTCCTGGGTGGCTTGAGGGATGACCAGGAACTTGATCAGTTCAGAATGGAGAAATCCAACTCCCAGAACCACTGGAACAGTTTGATGAGAAATGTTCCCCTTGGAGATTCGACTACCATCCACAGCAGTAATGTAAACTGGACAAGAAAGTTCACAGGTAGATAGGCAAAATTTATTTACCGCAGCTTGGGTGATAAAGTTTCCTGCAGCACCGCAGTCCACTAATGCTGACGCAGACTGGAGCCCAACTGGAGTCTCTAGCATCACTGGAAGGATGAGGTCTTGTTGAGAAGGAGCTTGGCTGAAAGATCCTAACTTGACTCCTCCCTTACAAGTCAGGATCTGGCGTTTCCCGAACGCACCGTGCAGGAGTTAATCTGATGGCCCGCAGCAGCACAGTATAGGCAGAGTCTCTCACGTATTCTTCTTGCCCGCTCTTCAGGAGTTAGGCGGGACCTATTTATCTGCATAGGCTCGTCAGAAGAGGGAGACTGGAACTGTACAGAAGGTATGAACCTTGATCTGCGTGGCTCACTCCGAGCGCGTTCATTATTGCGTTCGCGGATGCGAGAGTCCAACTTAATGCACAGGGAGATCAAATCAGACAGTTGAACAGGAATGTCACGGGTCGCCAGTTCATCCTTGATCTGATCCGAGAGTCCGTGCCAGAAAGCTGCTACCAGAGCTTGGTTGTTCCACTGAACCTCTGCAGCCAACGTCTGGAACTGGATGACATATTGTCCCATGCTTCGGGTACCTTGACGAAGTTGGATCAGGTCTGCCGAAGCTGATGTCGCACGACCAGGCTCGTCAAAGATCCGTCTGAAGGTTGACACGAAGTCTGTGTAGTTGTTAATCAGAGGGTCAGCACGTTCCCACAGAGGAGACACCCAACTCAGAGCAGATCCAGAGAGTAAGGAGATGATGTAGGCAACCTTGGATCTTGGCGTGGGGAAATTATGTGGCAATAACTCAAACTGTATTTCACATTGATTGAGAAACCCGCGACATAATTTAGGACTGCCATCATACTTGCTCGGCACGGGCAGATGCAGACGTGACACTGGAGCTGATGCAGCCGGCATAGAAGAACTCACAGCACTGGCAGGTGCTGGAGTAACAGGAACAGTAGGAGAGAGTACACTAGGCAGGGATTGCTGTAGTGTATCTAATCGGGAGGACATCCCTTGCAGGAATTGAAGCATCTGCTGCTGCGCAACCTCTTGACCATCCAGACGAGAGACCAGATTTTGCAAGGCCTCTGACCCCACACTCCGTCCACCATCCGAGTCCATCGATCCTGGACTTACTGTCAGATTGTGTTTGGGCTGTGTCCCCGGAGGGGGCGCTAGTGGGTCAGTGGAGGTAGATGGGAGAAAACGAGGAGGCTGGATAACGTTCCTGCGCATGAGCGCAATGGTATTTTATTTGGCAGATGATATAACACAGAATGGTAGCAGAAACAATAATAACAGATGAATAAAGTCAATCACTCAGTATGATAACTGAAAGTCTATGGCAATGGATGACAGATGACTTGAGAAAATAATATCCGGTAATATATAAACAGAAGAACAAGTGTTTGTGAAATGGTTCTGGTTTGAAAACCAGTGCAGGTTTTAAAACAGGAAACTTAGGCAGCAAGGTGTAGAATGGCAAACCTGAGCAGAGGCAGGAGTCTGACTTCACAGTGCAGGTGATGAGGCACTGGCAGCAGCAAGCTGTATCACAGGTGGAGGAATGAAACACACCTGGAGTCAGTCTTCAACTGCAGGCTGAAGCACACAAGGTGGTGATGAGTGTGAAGCCTTACTTGCAGGTTGCAGGTATTGCTGGGCCTTGAAGTTCCACGGAGCTGTGCTGAGTAACCAGGAGTACAAGTTCTTAAGCAGAGAACCAGGAACACAGGAGGAACAGGAACAGATCCTTTCACATGGGTCGCTGGAGAGACACAAAGTCCAGGATGCCTGCAGACTGATCCTGCAGTCTCTTATGTACCCCATGGTGCACAGGGATTGGATGAGTGAAGGAAAGTGGGTGCGGCCAAGCACCGGATTGGCCGCAGTATACTGGCTGTTTACAGACTGTCATGGCGGCGCCCACGCTGCGGCCTAGCAGGGACGCGGCGCGCTACATGCCCGCTGTCTCAGGAGTGTTCCCAGGCCCTTGATGATGTCCCATGGCAGGGGCATAGGTGACAGGTGACCGCAGGGAGCCAGGACGGAGTCCGCAGCGGCGGACGGATGTCAGCCTGGTAAGTCGATTCCTGACAGGTGGTATACAATTATGGATGAACTGCCGAGTGCCGACACAGAGGTAGCTACAGCCGTGGACTACCGTACTGTACTGTGTCTGCTGCTAATATAGACTGGATGATAATGAGATGTAGTATGTATAAAGAAGAAAGAAAAAAAAAACCACGGGTAGGTGGTATACAATTATGGATGGACTGCCGAGTGCCGACACAGAGGTAGCTACAGCCGTGGACTACCGTACTGTACTGTGTCTGCTGCTAATATAGACTGGATGATAATGAGATGTAGTATGTATAAAGAAGAAAGAAAAAAAAACCATGGGTAGGTGGTATACAATTATGGATGGACTGCCGAGTGCCGACACAGAGGTAGCTACAGCCGTGAACTACCGTACTGTGTCTGCTGCTAATATAGACTGGTTGATAATGAGATGTAGTATGTATAAAGAAGAAAGAAAAAAAAAACCACGGGTAGGTGGTATACAATTATGGATGGACTGCCGAGTGCCGACACAGAGATAGCTACAGCCGTGGACTACCGTACTGTACTGTGTCTGCTGCTAATATAGACTGGATGATAATGAGATGTAGTATGTATAAAGAAGAAAGAAAAAAAAAACCACGGGTAGGTGGTATACAATTATGGATGGACTGCCGAGTGCCGACACAGAGGTAGCTACAGCCGTGGACTACCGTACTGTACTGTGTCTGCTGCTAATATAGACTGGATGATAATGAGATGTAGTATGTATAAAGAAGAAAGAAAAAAAAAACCACGGGTAGGTGGTATACAATTATGGATGGACTGCCGAGTGCCGACACAGAGGTAGCTACAGCCGTGGACTACCGTACTGTACTGTGTCTGCTGCTAATATAGACTGGATGATAATGAGATGTAGTATGTATAAAGAAGAAAGAAAAAAAAAACCACGGGTAGGTGGTATACAATTATGGATGGACTGCCGAGTGCCGACACAGAGGTAGCTACAGCCGTGAACTACCGTACTGTGTCTGCTGCTAGTATAGACTGGATGATAAATAATGATATAAAAAATATATATATATCACTACTGCAGCCGGACAGGTATATATTATATAATGACGGACCTGCTGGACACTGTCTGTCAGCAGAATGAGTTTTTTAATTTTTATAGAATAAAAAAACACCACACAAGTCACACGACGAGTGTACTTTTTCAGGCAGACAATCACAATATACTATACTGGTGGTCAGTGTGGTCAGGTCACTGGTCACAGTGGTCAGTGGTCAGTCACACTGGCAGTGGCACTCTGGCAGCAAAAGTGTGCACTGTTTAATATGTACTCCTGGCTCCTGCTATAACCTATAACTGCTCCCCAGTCTCCCCCACAATTAAGCTGTGTGAGCACAGTCAGATATTATACATAGATGATGCAGCACACTGGGCTGAGCACAGATATGGTATGTGAGTGTGACTGAGTCACTGTGTATCGTTTTTTTCAGGCAGAGAACAAGAACAGAACGGATTATTAAATAATAATAAATTATAAAACTGCACTGGTGGTCAGGTCACTGGTCATCAGTCACTAGTATAACTCCTCCTAAGCTCCAGTAAGTAAATGAAGTGTCTCACTCTCCTATCTATTTTAATTTCTAAACGGAGAGGACGCCAACCACGTCCTCTCCCTATCAATCTCAATGCACGTGTGAAAATGGCCGCGATGCGCGGCTCCTTATATAGAATCCGAGTCTCGCGAGAATCCGACAGCGTGATGATGACGTTCGGGCGCGCTCGGGTTAACCGAGCAAGGCGGGAAGATCCGAGTCGCTCGGACCCGTGTAAAAAAACATGAAGTTCGGGCGGGTTCGGATTCAGAGAAACCGAACCCGCTCATCTCTAGTGTCCACATTATATTAGAAATGAATTACCCCACACAGTGAAGCCAGAGACATACCCAGCAGCCCAGCCTGTGAAGAACAAAAGCCGCTCAGTGCTGATGCGTCACTCGAGCCCAGTGAAGGGAAACAGCTGGACATTGCAGCAAAAGGCACCCAGCCCAGTCCCAGGCTCCTCTCTCTGTGCAAACTGCAGCCTCCAGGAGAGGAAGCGTGATGTGAGTCGCTGTCATGCTGACGTATACAATGGTCTTGTTGCTTGGCAGCGCATTATAATTGCAGTAATGGCAGTCACAGGTGCAAAGTGTGCAGTAGGTGGTACTGTGTACCTGCTGCCAAATTCTTAAGGGTACTCTGTACCCGAGCGTACCCACATATTTGCACCACTGTGTATCCTTTATTGTGTATTATATATTTTCAGAGAGAATAAGCCACTGTCAGAACGTCACAATATAGATTTACTTTACAAGGTGCCCGATGGAAGGGATGTCTGTTGTATCAGTTGCAGTAGCTGAGGTGGACCTTGTTTTTCTGTTCTCCTACATGTCATTATGAAGGGTGCAATATTATTATTATTATTATTATTTATCATCGTCGGACTTGTGCAGATACAATAATTTCAACAACAAAAATACACAGAGAAAGTTTAGTTGTTATGTGACGAATAACATCCACAAGTATTTTTTCTGTTTTGTTTGAGGCAAGGCAGAACAAAAAGAATTGGCTTTTTAGGAGCTTATATATTGAACAAGAGGACAGAGTAAAAAAGAAAATTAAAAAAGCTAAGCAGAGAGCTTGGGTAACTAGGGAAACGCTTTTCATAGCAAGTATTCAGCTGGCTAAGGGAACAGATGGAGAAGTTGAAAAAGTACATTGTTGTTTTAACAGTGTTGTTAAGAGCAGTAAGTGTATACGCAGTAAAAAAAAAAATAGACTGATGTACAATATCCAGCAAGTTAAGTCAAGAGAGATTAGAGGTTTGGAGACTATATGCAGATTTATTGTAGTTGATATTGAAACCCAATAGAAGTAATTAACTGATGATAGAGTGGATGAGCATATGTGGAAAAGGAGCTTAAGCCAGCACAGAAAGGAAAAAGTGAAGAGGTAGGTTTGGAATTGGATTTAGAAGGGCTGTCAGAAAGATAAAGTAGAAACATGCAGTATTCAAGATACAGCAGCATGCCGGCATAGGGGCGAGCGCTAGAAAGCCCCTTGCGGTCTTGCTGCACTCGCCGCGCTGCAGGCTTGGTGGCTCGCTGCGCTTGCCACAGGTTCTTTTCCCACTCTATGGGTGTCATGGACACACATGAGTGGGACTAGCCCTGGCGCAACTGTCGACATTCTTAGCGGTCGGGATCTCGGCGTCTGTATTCTGACCACCGGAATATTAACTACATCCCGTTTATATAGGACAGAGGAGTGTATTGCATCAAAGGAGTGATGCCGGTATGGGTATGTAAGAATATTGTTAATGTAATTTGCAGTTGACACACAACTTTGTTTTTGTGAAGTAAACTTCTGTTTACATTTTTAAGAGGTATTTCTATCCAAAGTTAAGAATTGCATAATATCTATAATTAAACATAGTGGTAAAAGAAGACCCTTATCTGGAAAGTTTACTCTGTATCCGTGATGGGCAACCTGATACTCTTGAAGGGCCACTACTGTTGTCCTCCATTCTTATAAATAGCTGCATATAACCCTTAATCTTATTATTATTATTATTAATAATAATAATAATAATAATCAGAGATAAGCAGGTCTGGTTCGCCGAGAACCGGACCCACCCGGACTTAGCGATCCTAGCCAGGATCTGAGTCCGTCTCGAGTTTTCCCCCTTACTCAGACCCAAAAATTAGGCAAACGTCATCCACCTGTAGTTTTGGATTCTATAAATGTCCCCTGTGATTGGCTTTGGAGCTTGTACAGTGCAGACGTGTCTGTACTGTGTCCGTCCAGCGGTGCTGTGTTGTCCATCCTGGGGCTCTGCCCCAGTGTTAAAAGCATAAAACTAATATTTTATTAATTTAAAATAAACAATGTTTTTTGTGCTGTACCCCAGTATACATACAGTATGTGTGTGGACATGGGTGCTCTGTCTGTCCATCCAGTGTCTCCGCTTCAGTGTAAAATAAAAATAATAAAATGTATTTATTTACTATTAACTGTTTCTTATATAGCGCAGCATATTCCATTGCGCTTTACAATTAGAACAACAGTAATAGAACAAAACTGGGTAAAAACAGACAGACCTAGAGGTAGGACGGCCCTGCTCGCAAGCTTACAATCTATGGAAAGCTAAAAAGCCTAAAATGTAATTCTAAAAATTTTTTTTTTGTGTTTGTGTTTTATTTATATAAGTACTGTGACACTGCCGGTCGGACCGCAGTATATTATTATTTCTTACTCATATACATATTGTGTGACACTGTTGGTGAAAGTCAACCACAGTGTAATCTATTATATTTTGTACTCGTACACATTTTGTGCAACACTGTGGGTGAAGGTGGTACCATAGTAATATATTTTGTTTAAACTCATACTCGTGAAAGTAGACCATAATGTTAGATTATTATTGTACATGTATTGTGACACTGTGGGTAGTACATTCTTTGTACAAGTTGTGGTGTGTGCTGTACCCCACTTGGTTCGTGTATGTTGATAGATATGGAGGACGAACAATTGAGAGGAGAGCAGGAAGCACATACTAGTGCTGCAGGTGCTGCCACCAGTCATGATGATACAATTCCATCAACGTCCTCTACTAAGGCTGATGCCCAAGGGCATAGACGGCTTAAGGGGGTGATTCAGACCTGATCGCTGCTGTGCGTTTTCGAACAGCGGGCAATCAGGTGGTCAATGCGAATGCATATGCACCGCAATGTGCACGCGCATCGCACAACAACAAAGGGCATCGCCGATCAGCGATGGGATGCTGCGAAAAATCTGATCGCACGGGCGTTCGCAAGGTGATTGACAGGAGGAAGCCGCTTGTGGGTGGTAACTGACCATTTACTGGGAGTGTCCGGAAAAACGCAGGCGTGTCCAAGCATTTTCAGGGAGGTTGTCTGACGTCAGCTCCGGCCCCGATCAGCCTGTTCTCATCGCACTGTAGGAGAAAGTCCTGGGCTGCGCACAGACTGCACACAGTGGATTTTTGCAGCTTTGTTTACACATGAAATCGCACACTTGCACTGCGAATTTACATTCCCCCAGGAGGCAGTGACTATCCGAACGCAGGACAGCAAGTTTGCAGCCCAGCGATCAGGTCTGAATCACCCCCTAAATCAGGACATGTAAAATCAAAGAAAAAGTAAAAGTTGGATTAGTAAAAGTCGGATTAGTGCAATAACCAATAAAAATTGTTATCTATGCAATAAAGACCATCATCAATGCCCCCATTGATTAATTTCAATTTTTAGAATCAAACAAATTAAATTAAATTACTAATCAATCCTTCATTCCACTATATACATACTCTACCTCCCTTGGGCCCCTGATCATGTTAATTTATTAATTCAAAAATTAGTTGTGTATATTGGTCAAAAACATACATATTTACAACTTTACAACATGGTACATACTGTGTGTAAAGCTGGCTGAGGCAACCTCAGGCATTCCACCTGTTATTGACAAACAACTTCCATCAGGCCCGGCAAACAGCATGGATCCTGGGAATTATAGTTCAGCTGGAGAGCCACAGGCTACTTTTCTCTGATGTAGATCAGCAAATCTTAGTCCCATTATCCCCAACAACCACCCTGAGCACAAAATAAACATATGTTTACAGTGTATACTATTAGCACCTCCACAAACAAGGCCACCACCTTTTTATTCGATGTAAAAAAAATATAGCATACTGTAGCTGTCACTAATTCACACTGGGGGGCCGTCATTTATGGTCTGCTCCCTATGGTTATCAATTTTCATGAGGATGTGGCATAAAATGGCTGCATACACAGTGTGTTAGTGACAGGTGCTCTTTAGATGTCACTGTAGCTGTTGATCATGTGTTAGATGGTTGGTTGAACTTGAATCACATTAATTAGACACAATTTGGCTTCAGAGCGCCTGCTCCGATCTACGCCAAAACATCTCTGTGCAATAGTATACACTGTATGATGGGGGTCATTCCGAGTTGTTCGCTCGTTGCCGATTTTCACAACGGAGCGATTAAGGCAAAAATGCACATGCGCATGGTACGCAGTGCGTATGCGCTAAGTATTTTAGCACAAAACTTAGTAGATTTACTCACGTACGAACGAAGAATTTTCATCGTTGAAGTGATCGGAGTGTGATTGACAGGAAGTGGGTGTTTCTGGGCGGAAACTGACCGTTTTCTGGGAGTGTGCGGAAAAACGCAGGCGTGCCAGGATAAAACGCGGGAGTGTCTGGAGAAACGGGGGAGTGGCTGGCCGAACGCAGGGAGTGTTTGTGACGTCAAACCAGGAACAAAACGGGCTGAGCTGATCGCAGTGTAGGAGTAATGGCCCATACACATTAGACGATGTCGCTCTGTGAGCGACATCGTCTAACGTTTCCCCCTCCCGGGCCGTCCGGTCGGCGGCCGCCTGTACGCACTGAGCGATATGACCGCTCATATCGCTCAGTGACGTCACGCCCCCGCCAGTCCTGCATGAAGGTCGTGGACGACAGTCCACATCCTTCATGCATGCCCTACCGACAGCGACGATCGTTGCCGACCCGCGGGGCCGCGCATCGGTCGTCGCTGGCGGCATACACACTTAACGATAAAATGAGCGACGTCGCTCAAGGAGGGGGAAAATGAGCGACGTCGCTCATTTTATCGTTAAGTGTGTATGGACCTTAAGTCTCGAGCTACTCAGAAACTGCTAAGAATTTTCTATTCGCAATTCTGCTAATCTTTCGTTCGCAATTCTGCTATGCTAAGATACACTCCCAGAGGGCGGCGGCCTAGCGTGTGCAATGCTGCTAAAATCTGCTAGCGAGCGAACAACTCGGAATGACCCCCGATATCTCCTGACAAACTCTCCTCGCTCAAATAGCGAACCTTCTCCAGGTTCAAAGATGTCTTTCAGGAACTGAATAACTTAGGGCCTAATTCAGACCTGATCGCTACTGTAAATTTGTTAGCAGTTGGGCAAAACCATGTGCACTGCAGGGTAGGCAGAGATAACATGTGCAGAGAGAGTTAGATTTGGGTGGGTTATTTTGTTTCTGCGCAGAGTAAATACTGGTTGCTTTATTTTTACATTGCAATTTAGATTGCAGATTGAACAGACCCCACCCAAATCTAACTCTCTCTGCACATGTTATATCTGCCCTCCCTGCAGTGCACATGGGGGTAATTCAGAGTTGATCGCAGCAGCAAATTTGTTAGCAGTTGGTCAAAACCATGGCCCTCATTCCGAGTTGATCGGTCGCAAGGCGAATTTAGCAGAGTTACACACGCTAAGCCGCCGCCTACTGGGAGTGAATCTTAGCTTCTTAAAATTGCGACCGATGTATGCGCAATATTGCGATTACTAACTACTTAGCAGTTTCAGAGTAGCTTCAGACTTACTCTGCCTGTGCGATCAGTTCAGTGCTTGTCGTTCCTGTTTGACGTCACAAACACACCCAGCGTTCGCCCAGGCACTCCCACCGTTTCTCCGGCCACTCCTGCGTTTTTTCCGGAAACGGTAGCGTTTTCAGCCACACGCCCCTGAAACGCCGTGTTTCCGCCCAGTAACACCCATTTCCTGTCAATCACATTACGATCGCCGGAGCGAAGAAAAAGCCGTGAGTAAAAATACTTTCTTCATAGTAAAGTTACTTGGCGCAGTCGCAGTGCGAACTTTGCGCATGCGTACTAAGCGGATTTTCACTGCGATGCGATGAAAAATACCGAGCGAACAACTCGGAATGAGGGCCCATGTGCGCAGCAGGTGTGGCAGATATAACATTTGCAGAGAGAGTTAGATTTGGGTGGGTTATCTTTTTTTCTTTCCAGGGGTACCAGATTTTTTTAAATCGGCCCTGGGGAACCAGAGATGTCCGACTTGAAAGCAGTGGTCCCCATCTAAGCCTGTTAATTGCTCTTCCCAGCCAGATATCTGGGGTTCTGTCTGACTTAGAGTTTAAACCAAAAGCTGTGACTCTTCCCTATTGGTAGACACCGGCAGCTTGTCTCTACTATGCCCAGAACCAGAGATATCAGCCTTCAAGCAGCTGGTCCCTGCTCAAGCTCCACACGTCTAATATGCAGTTTTAGATTTTCGTTGGTGAATTGCTCTGGCTCCTGAACTCTGATCCCCAAGTCCCCAGAACCTTCTGAAAGGTGGGACTCTCTAGCTTTTTATCCCATTCAAAGCTAAGAAATATATTTTCAGAAACTTGAGATATCTGCAGTCAAGCAATCTGCCCTCCCACTGGAACATGATAAATATTAAGCCCACTCCACTATCCACCCTCCCCTATGTATTAAACACCCCTACCACCCTGGAAGTCATGTACCAGGGATTCTTCATTCAGCCCAATGTCCCCTTCTGCAGTTTAGCCCCATCTGGGCAGTAAAGGAGTAATTAGCAGAAATTACTGCTCCAGGTCCTACATGCTGAGCGGAAGATAGAACACCCCCTACCGCCCACGGGACATCAAAGCAGCCACTGATAGCACCCCCCACCCCTACCGCTGGAGGATGGGTAGGGGGCCCAGTGCACTGCTGTGCCCAGGGGCCTAAACTGCTGTTAAGACGGCCCTGACCCCACCCAAATCTAACTCTGCACATGTTATATCTGCCAGCCCCCCCCCAGACCCCCTTGCAGTGCACATGGTTTTGCCCAACTGCTAACAAATTTGCAGCAGCGATCATGTCTGAATTGGGCCCTTAATCCTACATTGAAGTTAAAAATTATTTTAACATGTTTAGTGAACCTTCTCCAGGTCAAAAATGTCTTTCAGTAACTGAAGAACTTGGTCCTACGTTAAAGTTGAAAATAGTTTTAACAGATGATTACAGCATTTAAAAATAATTGTTAGCTGCCACGTGTTTGCTGCCCATTGCTGCTGCTTAGCTTAGTCAAAGTAAAACATAGAGCTGCGTTAATAGAAGTTGTACCACTATAGCTGCAAACAATTCATAATGTATAAAATATACACATTTTCTCTATCATCCTAGAGGATGCTGGGGTCCACATTAGTACCATGGGGTATAGACGGGTCCACCAGGAGCCATTGGCACTTTAAGAGTTTTAGTGCGAGCTGGCTCCTCCCTCTATGCTCCTCCTACCAGACTCAGTTTAGAAAATGTTCTCGGAGGAGTCGGTCACAGCTAGGGGAGCTCTCCTGAGCTTTTCTAGTAAAAGTTATTTTAGAGGTTTTTTTTTTTTTTCAGGAGGCTGTTGGCAACAGCCTGCCTACAGCGTGGGACTAAGGGGGGGAGCAGTGTCCGCCCTGCGGGGTCTGAGCCACTGACTCCGCTGACTGGACACTGAGCTCCTGAGGGGTCGGATCAGTCTCCGCCACAGGGGAACCGCTCGCCCAAGCAGCATGCCGCCAACCCCTTACAGAGCTGAAGAAGTGAAGATGGCAGCAATGGGGAGGGAGCGCAGTATTAACTGCACTCCTGGGAAGGTACCAGAGGCACATAGTGCGGCACTGTGAGGGGCGCCCTGGGCCAGCGCTTACCCCCACACTGGTCAGCAAGCCTGTCGGGGTCCGTGGATCTCAGCCAGCAACTTTGCTCAGGCCAGTATAAACATCTGAAGAGCGGGAAGACCGCGCCATTAAGGGGGCGGAGCTTCTTTTCAGAGCGGACACAGCAGTGTTCCAGCGCCATTTTCCTGCCTGCACAGCGCTGGATGGAAGATCAGGTCCCTCCTCAGCAGCTCCATCTGACTGTACAGGGTACCAGGGGGTTGTAGAAGGGAGGGGAGGCTGCAAAACGACTGTGTCTCCTATTAAGGGACACAGTCTGCGCTGGTAAGAGGTTGCCTTTTACTAAAAGCGCTGTGTTGTGGGTTGGCTCCGATCTCTGTGTCTCTCTTGCCTTTCTTAGGGGGGAAACTGTCTGCCCCCACCTGTGTGTGTGTGGAGTGTTTGGTGGTCTCCTTTAGCTATGTCCAGGGACACTGTGTCATATGCTGCAGAGGATTTATCCTCCCAAGATGATCCCATTCCATGTAATCAGGTTAGCACTGGTTTAGCACAGATACCAGCAAGGGAACCAGAGTGGTTTTCCTCTATCAAAACTTGGATTTCTCAGATTTCTGACAGGGTTGTTAGTAATGAATCTGCAACCCAGGTATTACAGAGCTCTATGGCTGTATGGCATATGTCTGGTACCCCAGGACACCCCGCTATATACCCCCACAAACGTTCGCTTGTACATGTCACACAAGACGACACGGATACCGATTCTCACACTACAGACTGTGATGGGGATGTGTTGCGGGGGTCCGCATCTCTTGCAAGGGGGGTGCAATTATTGATAGAGGCTATCAGGGATGTGTTAAATGTTAATGATGCCACACCTGAGCAGGTTGAAGAGGCTTTTTTCACTAAAAATAAAAAAGCCTCGCTAACTTTCCCTGCGTCAAAGGAGTTGAATGCTATATTTGAAAAAGTATGGGAAAACCCTGAAAAGAAGTTCCAGATCCCTAAAAGGGTTCAGGTGGCTTTTCCTTTCCCTGAGGAGGATAGGAAAAAGTGGGAAAACCCTCCGATTGTTGACGCATCTGTGTCCAGACTCTCAAAAAAGGTGGTTTTGCCTGTTCCGGTGTCTACCACCTTAAAGGAGCCGGCAGATAGAAAGATTGATAACACGCTTAAATCAATGTATACTGCTTCTGGGGCCATATTACGTCCCACTATGGCTAGTGCATGGATTGCAAAAGCAATAGTAAAGTGGTCGGCTACCTTGCTTGAGGATTCGGATACGATGAATAGGGATGCTGCTGCATTATATTTACGCAACATACATGATTCTGCAGGTTTTATGGTAGAATCCATGAAAGACCTGGGTTCCATGGCTGCGGGCATTTCTTCCATGTCTGTTTCAGCTCGTCGGGGACTATGGCTGCGCCAGTGGTCGGCCGATGCGGAATCCAGAAGAAGTGTGGTGTCGCTACCCTATACAGGTCAGGCAGGCTCTCTTTGGGGAAGCTCTAGACGCGTGGATATCCACCGCTACAGCGGGTAAGTCTCCGGTTCTTCCCTCAGCAGCACCTGCTCCGAAGAAATCTTTCTCCTCAGCTGCACCGCAGTCCTTTCGGCCTAACAAGCCCAGAAAGGCCAGAACATCCAATACCTTCTTTAGGGGAGGTCGGGTTAAGTCCAAGAAACCTGCCGCTGCAGGTTCCCAGGAACAAAAGCCTGCTTCAGGTACCCCAAAGTCCTCCACATGACGGTGGGCTGCACGCCCCGGAGGTGGGGCCAGTGGGAGCGAGACTCAGACATTTCAGTCATGTCTGGGTTTCGTCCGGCCTGGATCCCTGGGTAGTAGATATTGTGTCTCAGGGATCCAGCCTGTAATTTCAAAGTCTCATTGCTTTTTCAAGTCGGGGGTTGCCAACTCTGTTGGAGGACAGCACAGTACTTCAAGACGCTGTCCAAAAGCTGGTAGAGGCACAGGTCATTGTGCCAGTACCACCTCACATGCTGAACAAAGGTTACTATTCTAACCTTTTTGTGTTAGCGAAACCGGATGGTTCGGTCAGGCCCATTCTGAACTTAAAATCATTGAACCCTTTTCTAAAGGAGTTCAAGTTCAAGATGGAGTCCCTCAGGGCGGTGATATCAGGTCTGGAAGAAGGGGAATTCCTGGTATCACTGGATATCAAGGATGCGTACCTCCACATTCCTATCTGGCTGCCACATCAGGCTTATCTCCGCTTCGCATTGCTGGACTGTCATTTTCAGTTCCAGGCCCTGCCATTCGGCCTCTCCACAGCACCGATGGTGTTTACCAAGGTGATGGCGGAAATGATGATGCTCCTCCGCAAGCAGGGTGTGAACATCATTCCATATCTGGACAATCTGCTGATAAAGGCATCGTCCAAGGAGAAGCTACTGCAGTCCATTGTTCTCACGACACGACTGCTTCAGAGTCATGGTTGGATACTGAACTTTCCAAAGTCACATTTGGAACCAACCCAGAGATTGCCATTTCTGGGAATGATCCTGGATACGGAAGTGCAGCGGGTGTTTCTTCCACAGGAAAAGGCGTTGGTGGTACAAGCCATGGTCTGGGATGTCCTGAAGCCACCCCGGGTGTCGGTTCATCAATGCATTCGCCTATTGGGAAAGAGGGTGGCCTCTTACGAGGCTCTCCAGTACGGGAGGTTCCACGCTCGGACCTTCCAACTAGATCTCCTGGACAAGTGGTCGGGTTCTCATCTCCACATGCACCAGAAAATTTGTCTGTCGCCAAAGGCGAGGATTTCAATCCTCTGGTGGCTCCAATTGCCTCACCTCCTGGAGGGCCGCAGGTTCGGGATTCAGGACTGGGTCCTTCTAACGACGGATGAGAGCCTCAGGGTCTGGGGAGCAGTCATTCAAGGAGTGACCTTCCAAGGACGGTGGTCAAGCCTGGAAGCCGGCCTGCCCATAAACATTCTGGAACTAAGACACGTCTACAACTGTCTTCTTCAGGCGGGGCCCCTCTTCTAAGAAATCGGGCCATCCAAGTGCAGTCGTACAACGTAACAACAGTGGCTTACATAAACCGCCAGGGCGGAACGAAGAGCAGAGCGGCAATGGCAGAGGTGACAAGAATACTCCTCTGGACAGAAAAACACGCGTTATCGCTGTCAGCCATCTTCATTCCGGGAGAAGACAACTGGGAATTAGACTTCCTCAGCAGACACGATCTCCAGCCAGGAGAGTGGGGCCTCCATCTGGAGGTGTTCGAGGAAATAACGGATCTTTGGGGTTTACCCCAAATAGACATGATGGCCTCGCGTCTCAACAAGAAGCTTCAGCGTTATTGTTCCAGTACGAGGGATCCACAGGCAGTGGCAGTGGACGCCGTGGTGTCTCCGTGGGTGTTCCAGTCAGTGTACGTGTTTCCACCACTCCCACTCATACCAAGAATCTTAAAGCTCATATGGAGAGCAAGTTTTCAAGCAATCCTTATTGCCCCAGACTGGCCAAGAAGGGCTTGGTACGCGGATCTACTGCAAGAAGAGCCGAGGCCTCTTCCTCTTCGGGAGGAACTGTTACAGCAGGGGCCGTTTGCCTATCAAGACTTACCGCGGCTACGTTTGACGGCATGGAAGTTGAGCTCCTGATTCTTGCTCGGAAGGGCATTCCGAAGAAGGTTATTCCAACCCTCATACAGGCTAGGAAAGGGGTAATGTCTAAACATTACCATCGTATTTGGAAGAAATATGTCTCTTGGTGTGAGCCCAAAAAGTTTCCTACGGTGGAGTTTCAACTGGGACGTTTCCTCCTCTTCCTGCAAGCAGGAGTGGATATGGGTCTGAGGTTGGGATCTGTGAAGGTCCAGATTTCAGCCCTATCCATTTTCTTTCAGAAACAATTGGCTGCCCTTCCTGAGGTTCAGACCTTTTTGAAGGGAGTTCTGCATATCCAACCTCCCTTTGTACCGCCTACAGCGCCTTGGGACTTTAAGGTGGTGTTGCAGTTCCTCCAGTCGGACTGGTTTGAACCTCTTCAGGAGGTAGAGGTCAAATTTCTTACATGGATGGCGGTCACTTTGTTGGCCTTAGCTTCTGCTAGACGTGTGTCTGAGCTGGGGGCTTTATCCTGTAAATGCCCTTTCTTGATCTTCCATGAAGATAGAGCTGAGCTCCGGACTAGTCAGCAGTTTCTTCCGAAGGTTGTGTTGGCATTTCATATCAACCAACCTATTGTGGTGCCAGTGGCTACTGACTCCTCGATTATTTCAAAGGCCTTGGATGTCATAAGGGCTCTGAAGATATATGTGAAGAGAACTTCTCGTCACAGGAAGTCGGACTCTGTTTGTCCTAGATGATCCCAAGAAAATTGGGTGTCTTGCTTCTAAGCAGACTATTTCTCACTGGATTAGGTTCACTATCCAGCACGCTTATTGTACGGCAGGACTGCCGTGTCCAAAATCTGCTAAGGCCCACTCTGCTCGTAAGGTGGGGTCTTCCTGGGTGGCTGCCCGGGGTGTCTCAGCAGTGCAACTTAGCCGAGCTGCAACTTGGTCTGGGTCAAACACGTTTGCAAAGTTTTACAAATTCAATACTTTGGCCTCTGATGATCTGAAATTCAGTCAATCAGTTCTGCAGGAGCCTCCACACTCTCCCTCCCATTCTGGGAGCTTTGGTACATCCTCATGGTACTAATGTGGACCCCAACATCCTCTAGGACGTAAGAGAAAATAGGATTTTGGTACCTACCGGTAAATCCTTTTCTCATAGTCAGTAGAGGATCCTGGGCGCCCGCCCAGCTCTTTGTTTTCCTGCAATTGTTATATGGTTCAGTACAACTTCGTTTTAGTTGAGTACTGCTTTGTTACTTGGTAAGTAATGTTTCAGCTGTTGCTGAGTAGTTCAAGCTAGTTGGCTTGACGTGCCTTGTGTGTGTGAGCTAGTATAAATCTCACCACTATTCTGTGTATAATCCTCTCAAAGATGTCCGTCTCCTCGGGCACAGTTTCTAGACTGAGTCTGGTAGGAGGGGCATAGAGGGAGGAGCCAGCCCCCACTCTCAAACTCTTAAAGTGCCAATGGCTCCTGGTGGACCCGTCTATACCCCATGGTACTAATGTGGACCCCAGCATCCTCTTCGGACTACGAGAAAAGGATTTACCGGTCGGTACCAAAATCCTATTTTTATTTGTTATTAATACATACAATAAATGTAAACTAAAATGTATGTAGGTGCACACCTGGGTTAGTTTAACTTAAAGGGGCGAATATTCTCTGATTAACCAGTATTTAAAAAATATGAATACACAAGCACTTTTTCTTCTCCCCACTTTCGAGAACGGGGTGAGTTAAATGTAATTTGCAATCAATGTGTCACAGTTATAAATATAATGTCATTAATAAGTGGATAGGTACCACTTCCAATAAGCTTACTGAGAGCTGCTTCAAGCGGCACTCCCCCTTTTCTCTATGAAGTGTAGTGAGAAAAGGATCTGCCCGCAGTTGCCATCGATTGCATTTTCTCCTATAGCGGACACAAAAGGGGCTCCGGGGCTTGCTGTATAGTCTCCAAGTGACTTGAATGTCTGAATCAAGCAGCCGTCCATGGCTGTGAATGTAAAGCCGCACCTGTATTTCACCTTGTATAGCAGTGTCCCAGAGGAGATCAACAGCAAATATGTATTGCAGCAGCAAGTCACCCAACACGTTTCTCTCAAAGGAGCTTAGTCAGCCAGCTAGCTTGGTGCAATATTTTGGCTTAAACTGAAATGATTATTGAGAGCTGTGAAATGGTCAGAATAGAGAGGAACTGACTGGAAATAAATGTTATTGAGGGTAATAATGCTGTCGGAACAAAAACAGGCTAAAATGTTGTGATTTTAGCTGTTTTTATGATTTTTGTTAAAAAAAAAATACAGATCATAAACCAAAACCCGCAAGGGTGGTTTTGGTAAAACCAATACAGATTCAAAACATGAAAGAGATACAGATCCCAAACCCAAAACCCATAACCCATTATTTGGGCCGGTGCACATCCCTAATAATAACATTAATAAGGACCTCTGTACCTAAACTTTTTTTCATTTCTGAATACTCCCATATAGCACTCACAACCGCTCTCTTGTACTGGCTCATAAATTCCCTGACTTACAAAAAATGCCTCTATACAGTATGCCTCTCAGACCCCCCACTTACCTTGTCAGGAAAAAAAAGAGAGGCCATAAGGTGCATTACTCTCCCTCTTTGTTCTATTAAATTGTCTCCCTGTGTTGTGCAAATTAGGTCACATGATGCGGAAGCCAGCTGTGCACACCACCTTAAGAGGCCTATTTATTAACATTATTTTAACAAAAAAAAAATGTGAAAAAGGGTGTTTTCACACCCATTACACATTATTTTACAGTGGCAAATGCAGGATTTCTAGACGGGGGGTTCCAGCTGCTTGATTTTAGAGTACATGTGGCCAGTCCATGAAGAGGGCATAATTATCATGAAACATCGATAGCATGAATCATACAAAGTGCAATGTACTTTAGGTCATAATTCCAACATATACAGGGTTAGCAAACACATTAAGCCATTAAATGTGACAGTAGGGATATCCTGCCTGAGTGGAATGCTTTATATCAGATGCGGGCACCAATCCAATTGCATTGGAGCGCGGCTTGTGTAGCGCCAGAATAACTTAGAAACTGCCCTCGACAAATATGTACACATAACAGTATTAATAATTAACCCTATAGATGGTCTACAGCAGAGCACCCCTAACAGTGCATGTTTTACAGATCTCCTAGTTGGTTCACACACGTGTATTAATTACTGGCAGACACATTTAAAAAGATCCAGTGTTGCTAATTATTTTATTTTTAATACTGAGGAGATCTTTAAAACATGCAGCTCTAGCAAAATTGTATTATAGTGATCATGGTGTGGACTAGAGAGGGGGGTTTCCAGGCAACCGGAAAACCCCCCCTGCGTTTGCCTTTGTTTTAGTATCACTGAAATGTATTAAAAGCTTTTGGAGCAGTTTTCTTAAAAAAAAACTGCTCCAAATCCTTTAATTTTTTATTTATTTTTATTTTTGTAGTAAGCCACATCGCATACTTACAATGGGAAATGCGATGTGGCTGAATATAGTTTAAAATAAAAAATAAAAAAATACAGCAGTGTGCCCTGTTATAATTACACCAGCTCAGGCTGGCAAAATCACAGGGCAGCACTGCGAGATCCCTACTTTTGCACAGCTTTCTCTGCCCCCTGGCAGAGAGAGCTGTGCGGGTACCAGCCAGTGTGATCAGCTCTGTGTATCCGATGGACAAACAGGCTGATCACTTGTAAAAAGAAAAAAAGTAAAAAAAAAAACCCAATACATACTTACCAGTTCAGGGAGCCGGTGATCGGCGCTTCGGTGCGGGCTGCCGGGCCCTCCATGTGCTGCACTGTGACCCATGGTGCAGTAAAGTGACACTGCAAGACAATAGCTCACTTTGCAGCACGGGGTCACAGTAGCGCACAGGATGCGGCGCCCGAAAGCCCAGCAGGAGCAGCAATCATCGGCTCCCTGGACTGGTGTAGTCACGACGGGGGGCTCGACCCGGCGGTAGTGGCGATGTCTGCAGCACCTGCACAGCAGGACATCAGCGTAATTTTCCCGAAAAATACCCCAATGATGCTGAGAGGCATCACAGGGACAGAGCTTGCTCACGAGCTCTGTCCCTGTATGCCATGGGTCTCCAACCTGTGGCCCTCCAGCTGCTGTGAAACTACACATCCCAGCATGCCATGCCAAGTTTTGCTATTAAGGTATGCTAAAACTAAGGCAGGGCATGCTGATTGTGTAGTTACACAGCAGCTGGATGGCCGCAGGTTGAAGACCCATGCTGTATGCGATAATTGATGCATATGTGCGATGTAATCAATTATCACAGTGCAGATTCTGGCAATTTTATCACACCACATCTGCATCATTGGATGCGGATGGTGATAAAAAGGCCCCTAAGTCTTATTCTCTGCTTTATGTAATAATGCATAGAATGGGGTATAAAGAGGGAGGTTACAGGTAAAGGGCACACCAAGTCGCCTATTTCTCTTTACTTTTCTATAGCAAAGTGCTCCAGAATGTGTTGGTAATAGCTTTTCTTTGTTTTCTGCATACAAATACCACTTTTTGTCTTCTACTTCTCTAGTCCTCATGCTCTCTCTCGTCAGTCTTTGTTCATGCACATTGTTGTCACAAAACTCTGAGAGATAGGATTTACTATTTGTTTATTTTTTGGTGCGTCCTTTAAGGTGCATACACACGGAGCGATATAACTGAGCGATTTTGACTATATAGTCAAAATCGCTCAGAAAGTTAGTGCAGATCGCTCCGTGTGTACACAGGCAGCGATAGCGTTGCGCGTCCCCGCCAGGTCGCTATCGCTGGGAAAAATAGTCAGTGCAGGCAAGTCAATTTTAGCTATGTCGCTGGGAAAGTTAGTTAAAATCGCTAGAGGCCAGCGATTTTTCCCAGCGATAGCGATGTTGGCGGTGGTGCGGGCGGCGGCGGGTGGTGGCGGCGGTGCGGGCGGCGGCGGGTGGCAGTGTGGGCGGCGGCGGTGGCGGCGGCGGGTTGCGGTGGCGGTGTGGGCGGCGGCGGGTTGAGGCGGTGGTGCGGGCGGCGGCGGTGCGGGCGGGGGAAATTTACCTTTATCTTGCAGAGTTTGGCAGCGGAGCGGTACCAGTTTCAAAAATGGCGCCTCAGCGTCATTTTTGAAATTCAAGATGGCCGCCGCGAGCCAATCACGGCTCGCCGCGTCATCGCCCCGCCCCCTCCCGCTGACTTATATAAGTCAGCGCGAGGCAGCGGCTTTCAGTCCGACGGCGGAGGAGGAGCGGAGAAGAGCTCCTGAAGACGCCGTGAAAGTCCTGGATGGGCGGCGGCTATGCAAAAGAGCTTAGCAGCCGCCGCCCACCAGGTGAAGACGCCGGAGCAAGACCCCAGAAGCCCTGGGGAGGTGGCGCCCCCCCAGGTGAAGACGCCGGAAGCCCTGGGAAGGCGGCGGCCATGCAAAAGAGCTTAAAGGCCGCCGCCCCCAGGTGAAGACCCAGTTTAATAAAGGATTTTTTAAAGAATGTGTCTGGTTTTTTTTTCAATATTTTCTTTACAGGTGGACTACAGGTGCCAGCGGGCCCTTTATGTCCGGGCATGCTGGCACTTGTGGTTCTCCAAGTGCCAGCATGCTGGGGCAGGCTTGCTGGGACCTGTAGGCCACCTGTAAAGAACAATATTACTATTGAAAGGCTATCAGCCTCCCATCCACCGCCCACGGATGGGGGGGACAGCCTCGGGCTTCACCCCTGGCCCTTGGGTGGCTGGAGGGGGGGACCCCTTGATTTAAGGGGTCCTCACTCCTCCAGTGTACCCCGGCCAGGGGTGACTAGTTGGGGGGGTAATGGCACGGCCGCAGGGACCAATATAAATGTGTCCCCCGGCTGTGGCATTATCTCCCTGGCTAGTGGAGCCCGGTGCTGGTTTGAAAAATACGGGGGACCCCTATGTCTTTTGTCCCCCGTATTTTTTAAACCAGGACCGGACGCAGAGCCCGGTGCTGGTTGTCTAAATATGGGGGAACCCTACTCATTTTTTCCTCTGTATTTTAACAACCAGGACTGGCTCAAAGAGCCCGAGGCTGGTTTTACATAGGAGGGGGGACCCCACGCAAATTTTTTTTTAACTTTTAGCTATTTAAATACCAGCCACCCTGTAAAATCGTCCTATACATGACACTCATCCCCTTATTTAAATGAGATAGTCAAAATCTCCCATAGCCAAAATCTCCCATAGCCAAAATCTCTTGCATAGTTAGACAAAATCTCTGGTAAAGTTAGTCAAAATCTCCTACTGCCAGTTCAAGGGAAAAGTTAGTCAAAATCTCTCATAGTCAAAATCTCTCCGTGTGTATGCACCTTTAGAACAGTTGTCTAGAGAGCACATACAGTATTATAAAATGTCTGTTATGCTGTTTTGATCATTTTTCATGAGTCCTTTTATCATAATTGGTTAAAAACATACACATGAATATTCAAATAGCATGCTGTTGTGTTGTGTCTGAGAAATACTTTGCTCTTTGTTTGCTGTTTATGGCAAGTTTATTTAAATAACATTTTAAATTGTATGTAATTCAAAGCTATTATTGTTAGGGTTGTAGAACTTGATACAACAGCATGATTTTTTTTTATTTTTTGATACATGACATAATAACTATTATTATTCAAAAAAAATTCAGATAAAAAGGCCAATAAAACAGATGATAGATAATTGTTAACAAAAAATATATATTTACCTGAAGTTGTATAGTCCCACATAATAATTCTTTCTGAATCCTATTCCACTGTCAGCCATTATGTACCTATGCTGTTTACCTCGGTCAGCTCGGTATAATAATTATAAGGTTATGACCATATATACCCAAGGGCATATGATCTACTTTATCAGAATTAATCTTAATTGCCAATTTACTATTAAAGCAGTTAGATTGTAACACTGCACAATTATTTTTATGAAATTAAAAAGTGATTACTGTCTAATAACCCGCACTCAATCAAGACTCAGGCATAGTGCTATGAAGCATATCTGCTGTAGCAGTCTTAGTCTATATATCCTCCTTAAGCATATTAATGATTTGGCATCCCGTCACTAATCTTAATACAACCATTGATCAATGCATATTATGTATTTTGCATTGCCAAAAGAAACATGTACAGGAATTGACCTATTGATATAGGAAAGCTTTAATATGAAAGAGAAATCAAAATGCTGGTGCTATTGTCTTTGTTTAACAGTGATGGAGACTGTGAGGTTATTATTCTAAAAGTACAATAAGCACAGTAAATCGATCCTTTAGCAAAATATGTTTTCAGTCTGTATTAATAAAACATGAATGTGTTTCATACTCTGAAGCTTGTTTCTTCTGCTTACTTTGTCTTCTAATCTTAAATAAGCTTAGTATTTACCTCCTAATGTTAACTTCATTTTAAATACAAATTGTTTTTCTCCAAATAACACTTGAGTAGGCTCTCCTATAGATCCCTTAATCTATCTTCTTGCAAGTCTGTTAATTCTTTTGTGTCTTTTTATTTAATGCTTAGGGGCCCTACACATATCGCGATGCGCCGCCGAGGTGCCCGACGGCCGATACGGCCGACAAGCAACCCGGCGGCGGGGGGGGGGCAGTGACGGGGGGAGTGAAGTTTCTTCACTCCCCCCGTCACGCGGCTGCATTGAAGTGCAGGCAAATATGGACGAGATCGTCCATATTGGCCTGCATGCACAGCCGACGGGAGACCAGCGATGAACGAGCGCGGGGACGCGCATCGTTCATCGCTGGAGTCTCCACACTGAAAGATATGAACGAGTTCTCGTTCATTTATGAACGAGATCGTTCATATCTTTCAGAAAATCGGCCAGTGTGTAGGGCCTATTAGAAATGAATATGCAATTTTTACTTTGAGGAGTATAAACTTCAACAAAGTATTATTTTATACTGGAGGAATAAGTTTTAACCTGGGATGTTTAGGAATTGTATACAGTACATCTCACTTGTACATTATAGCTCTATGATGATTCTGGGGATTATTAATGCACACTATTTGATTGTACCGTTCATGCCAACTAAATTTGAGCACTAACCTAACTGGGAAAATTATCTGTTGTAGAATTACTGTGTAGGTAAGAGAAGTAATCCAAAATTATGTACTTACAACCAGTGGACTTTTATTTTCATAGACCACGAACTCTTGAAGTTTCTTTCCTCTGGAAATACAGAGTCAACAGTAAGTTGGCTAGAGAATTGCAAGAGACTGTTCTGCAAGACTATTACATCTAAACCTGGATCTTTAAGGGGAGCTGGTGAGTGATTTATCTCATTAATTCAGAGGGAAGCCTCATGTATGCTAATGAAACAGACATTCTTGTAATGACCGGCTACTGTGGGAGGGACCTTTGTAGTGTTCTTACAAGTCAACAGCTGATACGTAGCTGGCAAAGTAATGGCACAAGTTTTTACAACCTTGCATTGGCACAGAGCTATTTATGTCTAACCCTATATTCCCTGTCCCTCAATGCCATAGCTCTTCATGAGTCCGACCTTTTAATGTATCCCAGTTGTATATACTAAATATATACTTTGTACAGTTAATAGTTAAATTATTATAATGTGTAGGAATATATATAAAATATCCAACTTTCAGTAAAAAGTAGTATTTATTAGTAGCCACCGAGTGTATAATAACACCACATGCAACAATTGGCATAGTTATTAGGGCATCTTATGATAGCATATTCCAAGCACAATTGCAAATATATATGTCTGTTGCCTTCGACCCCATCCCGGATCATTCAAGACCCACCACTCCAGCTAACATGCAGCAGTTGTAAACAGCATAAAGAAATTGGACTATTGGGACTTTATACCAGACAAGGCCATCTCAGGAGGAATTGAAAGGTCTATGACTGATACTTTCCTACAGGATTGGCATGGACTGTTACCAGTGAACTTTTGGGACGTGACTAAGCGCCATTCTACTTGTCTGTGGATATCTACTAAAGGTGGTCAAGGGAACACAGTTTAAGAAAGGGCACCAGAAATGTAAATGTTTTATAATTTTAAAGAACACATCATCTCTAATGATAAAATGAACATTTAGTGCTGGAAAACATTTAATCGTCAACATGCCATACACTACACGCAGTGGCGAGGAAAGGCTCAGGCCATGGCCTTCGTCCATCTGTGGATCTTTTAAAATGTCAGTGAATAATGAAAACACCTGTGCACCTGCTAGGTTACCTGAAAAATGTGAACTGTGTTGGGTCCTGAGGATCAAGTTTGAGAACCACTGCCCTAGAGGAATGCCTATTGCGGAAGCTGGGGCCAAACACAGGCATCTTCTTCTGTAACCTTATAATGATGATAATGCAACACCTTCTCACTATTAGAGGTGTCACCTTTAAATCAGGAAAATTAGTGCCCCCCCCCCCCAAAAAAAAAGAACACTAAGTGGGTCATTCTGACCCATTCGCATGCTGCAAATTTTTCGCAGCCGTGCGAACGGGTCACAACTGCGCATACGCGCGGGCCTCAATGCACAGGTGCGTCATTGCCCGGCGACGCCCGGCGCTAGGCAGCGACAAGAGCAGCGATGGAAGCTATTGCAGCGGAGCCCGCAAGAAGATTGACAGCAGGGAGGCGGATCTGGGTGTCAACTGACCGGTTTCTGGGAGTGGTGAGAGTTTCTCAGGTGTGTCGAGGCGTTTGCAGGGCGGGTGTATGACGTCAATTCTGGGACCTGACAGGCTGAAGAGAGCACTGTGGCTGAGTAAGTGCAGAGCTGCTCAGAAACTACACTAAACTTTTTTGCCCCGTTCCCCTGCACATGCGATCGCACACTTGCTAAGCTACAATACACTCCCCCATAGGCAGCGTCTATCTGATCGCACGGCCTGCAAAAAGTTGCAATGTGCGATCAACTCAGAATGACCCCCACAGGCTGAAGAAAAAAACTGTGTGTTCACAAATCCCTGAGGAGAGTCTAGGCTTATTTACGTTACCTACTGTATGTGTGAGTCTGACATTTCTGACATAGGGGGTAATTCAGAGTTGATTGCAGCAGCAAATTTGTTAGCAGTTGGGCAACACCATGTGCACTGCAGGGGGGGGGGGGGGCAGATATAACATTTGTAGAGAGAGAGTTAGATTTGGGTGGGTTATTTTGTTTCTGTGCAGGGTAAATACTAGCTGCTTTATTTTTACACTGCAATTAAGATTTCAGTTTGAACACACCCCACCCAAATCTAACTCTCTCTGCGCATGTTATATCTGCCCCCCCCCTGCGGTGCACATGGTTTTGCCCAACTGCTAACAAATTTACTGCTGCGATCAGGTCTGAATTAGGCCCATAGTACTCGTAGAGAAGGCCCCTTCCACCATTAATGCACCCTGTAGAAATGTGGGGATGAGCAGCACAAGTAAATATCGTGACATAGAAATTTTGGATGCTAGTGTGGAAGTGCAACAGGATGAGGGGAATATTTGTGTATCTGACGATAATGTGGATGAGGAGGATGTTTGTGACAATGCAAGTTAGCCACCAGTGGCAGCAGTTCTTGCCTGTGATAAAAAGAAGGTCAATGTCATGCCTGGGTAAAAGACCAAAAATAGCCACCTCTTTTGTGTGGAAGTATTTTTACCCAAATCCTGACAACATTTGTCAAGCCATCTGTACAACTTGTGAAGTAAAAGTAAGTTGAGGTAGGGAACCTCAACCCTACAAACATAGGCGTGCGCAGCACATTTTATTAGTGATGAGCGGGTTCGGTTTCCGAGAAACCGAACCCCCCCGAACTTTACCCTTTTTACACGGGTCCGAGCCATACTCGGATTCTCCCGTATGGCTCGGCTAACCCGAGCGCGCCCGAACGTCATCATCCCGCTGTCGGATTCTCGCGAGATTCGGATTCTATATAAGCAGCCGCGCGTCGCCGCCATTTTCACGCGTGCATTGAGATTGATAGGGAGAGGACGTGGCTGGCGTCCTCTCCGTTTATATAGTTATAGTTAGTTGATCTGATTGCTACTGCTTAGCTTATTGTGGGGAGGATTGGGGAGCAGCTGTTAGGAGGAGTACAGTGCAGAGTTTTGCTAGTTTTTTTTATCCGTTCTCTGCCTGAAAAAAACGCTCCATACCATATCTGTGCTCAGCCTCAGTGTGCTGCATGATATATCTGACTGTGCTGAGTGCTCACACTGCTTAATTGTGGGGAAGACTGGGGAGCAGCTATAGCAGGAGTACAGTGCACAGTTTTGCTGACAGTGACCACCAGTATACGTTTGTCTGCCTGAAAAACACTCCTGTGGTGTCTTTTTTTCTTTATACTATAAGTATAAACGCAGTCTGCTGACAGTGTCCACCAGGTCCATTATACTGTATATAGCAGTACGGTAGGCCACTGCTGTACCTACCTCTGTGTCTTCAGTCACTCGTCGTCATACATAAAGTATACTATCCATCCATCTACATTGTATACCTGTGGTGTCTTTTTTTCTTTATACTATAAACGCAGTCTGCTGACAGTGTCCACCAGGTCCATTAAACTGTATATAGCGGTACGGTAGGCCACTGCTGTACCTACCTCTGTGTCTTCAGTCACTCGTCGTCATACATAAAGTATACTATCCATCCATCTACATTGTATACCTGTGGTGTCTTTTTTTCTTTATACTATAAACGCAGTCTGCTGACAGTGTCCACCAGGTCCATTATACTGTATATAGTAGTACGGTAGGCCACTGCTGTACCTACCTCTGTGTCTTCAGTCACTCGTCGTCATACATAAAGTATACTATCCATCCATCTACATTGTATACCTGTGGTGTCTTTTTTTCTTTATACTATAAACGCAGTCTGCTGACAGTGTCCACCAGGTCCATTAAACTGTATATAGCGGTACGGTAGGCCACTGCTGTACCTACCTCTGTGTCTTCAGTCACTCGTCGTCATACTTAAAGTATACTATCCATCCATCTACATTGTATACCTGTGGTGTCTTTTTTTCTTTATACTATAAGCGCAGTCTGCTGACAGTGTCCACCAGGTCCATTATACTGTATATAGTAGTACGGTAGGCCACTGCTGTACCTACCTCTGTGTCTTCAGTCACTCGTCGTCATACATAAAGTATACTATCCATCCATCTACATTGTATACCTGTGGTGCCTTTTAGTTGTGCGCATTAAAATATGGAGAACAAAAATGTGGAGGTTAAAAAAATAGGGAAAGATCAAGATCCACTTCCACCTCGTGCTGAAGCTGCTGCCACTAGTCATGGCCGAGACGATGAAATGCCATCAATGTCGTCTGCCAAGGCCGATGCCCAATGTCATAGTACAGAGCATGTAAAATCCAAAACACAAAAGATCAGTAAAAAAATTACCCAAAAATCAAAATTAAAAGCGTCTGAGGAGAAGCGTAAACTTGCCAATATGCCATTTACGACACGGAGTGGCAAGGAACGGCTGAGGCCCTGGCCTATGTTCATGGCTAGTGGTTCAGCTTCACATGAGGATGGAAGCACTCATCCTCTCGCTAGAAAAAAGAAAAGACTTAAGCTGGCAAAAGCACAGCAAAGAACTGTGCGTTCTTCGAAATCACAAATCCCCAAGGAGAGTCCAATTGTGTCGGTTGCGATGCCTGACCTTCCCAACACTGGACGGGAAGAGCTTGCACCTTCCACCATTTGCACGCCCCCTGCAAGTGCTGGAAGGAGCACCCGCAGTGCAGTTCCTGATAGTCAAATTGAAGATGTCACTGTTGAAGTACACCAGGATGAGGATATGGGTGTTGCTTGCGCTGGGGAGGAAATTGACAAGGAGGATTCTGATGGTGAGGTGGTTTGTTTAAGTCAGGCACCCGGGGAGACACCTGTTGTCCGTGGGACGAATATGGCCATTGACATGCCTGGTCAAAATACAAAAAAAATCAGCTCTTCGGTGTGGAATTATTTCAACAGAAATGCGGACAACAGGTGTCAAGCCGTGTGTTGCCTTTGTCAAGCTGTAATAAGTAGGGGTAAGGACGTTAACCACCTCGGAACATCCTCCCTTATACGTCACCTGCAGCGCATTCATAATAAGTCAGTGACAAGTTCAAAAACTTTGGGTGACAGCGGAAGCAGTCCACTGACCACTAAATCCCTTCCTCTTGTAACCAAGCTCCTGCAAACCACACCACCAACTCCCTCAGTGTCAATTTCCTCCTTACCCAGGAAAGCCAATAGTCCTGCAGGCCATGTCACTGGCAAGTCTGACGAGTCCTTTCCTGCCTGGGATTCCTCCGATGCATCCTTGAGTGTAACGCCTACTGCTGCTGGCGCTGCTGTTGTTGCTGCTGGGAGTCGATCGTCATCCCAGAGGGGAAGTCGGAAGACCACTTGTACTACTTCCAGTAAGCAATTGACTGTCCAACAGTCCTTTGCGAGGAAGATGAAATATCACAGCAGTCATCCTGCTGCAAAGCGGATAACTGAGGCCTTGGCAGCCTGGGCGGTGAGAAACGTGGTTCCGGTATCCATCGTTAATTCAGAGCCAACTAGAGACTTGATTGAGGTACTGTGTCCCCGGTACCAAATACCATCTAGGTTCCAGGTTCCATTTCTCTAGGCAGGCGATACCGAAAATGTACACAGACCTCAGAAAAAGAGTCACCAGTGTCCTAAAAAATGCAGTTGTACCCAATGTCCACTTAACCACGGACATGTGGACAAGTGGAGCAGGGCAGACTCAGGACTACATGACTGTGACAGCCCACTGGGTAGATGTATTGCCTCCCGCTGCAAGAACAGCAGCGGCGGCACCAGTAGCAGCATCTCGCAAACGCCAACTCGTTCCTAGGCAGGCTATGCTTTGTATCACCGCTTTCCAGAATACGCACACAGCTGAAAACCTCTTACAGCAACTGAGGAAGATCATCGCAGAATGGCTTACCCCAATTGGACTCTCCTGGGGATTTGTGGCATCGGACAACGCCAGCAATATTGTGCGTGCATTACATCTGGGCAAATTCCAGCACGTCCCATGTTTTGCACATACCTTGAATTTGGTGGTGCAGAATTATTTAAAAAACGACAGGGGCGTGCAAGAGATGCTGTCGGTGGCCAGAAGAATTGCGGGCCACTTTCGGCGTACAGGCACCGCGTACAGAAGACTGGAGCACCACCAAAAACACCTGAACCTGCCCTGCCATCATCTGAAGCAAGAGGTGGTAACGAGGTGGAATTCAACCCTCTATATGCTTCAGAGGATGGAGGAGCAGCAAAAGGCCATTCAAGCCTATACATCTGGCCACGATATAGGCAAAGGAGGTGGAATACACCTGACTCAAGCGCAGTGGAGAATGATTTCAACGTTGTGCAAGGTTCTGCAGCCTTTTGAACTTGCCACACGTGAAGTCAGTTCAGACACTGCCAGCCTGAGTCAGGTCATTCCCCTCATCAGGCTTTTGCAGAAGAAGCTGGAGACATTGAAGGAGGAGCTAAAACAGAGCGATTCCGCTAGGCATGTGGGACTTGTGGATGGAGCCCTTCATTCGCTTAACCAGGATTCACGGGTGGTCAATCTGTTGAAATCAGAGCACTACATTTTGGCCACCGTGCTCGATCCTAGATTTAAAACCTACGTTGTATCTCTCTTTCCGGCAGACACAAGTGTGCAGAGGTTCAAAGACCTGCTGGTGAGAAAATTGTCAAGTCAAGCGGAACGTGACCCGTCAACATCTCCTCCTTCACATTCTCCCGCAACTGGGGTGCGAGGAAAAGGCTACGAATTCCGAGCCCACCCGCTGGCGGTGATGCAGGGCAGTCTGGAGCGAGTGCTGACATCTGGTCCGGACTGAAGGACCTGCCAACGGTTACTGATGTCGTCTACTGTCACTGCATATGATTCTCTCACCATTGAAAGAATGGTGGAGGATTATATGAGTGACCGCATCCAAGTAGGCACGTCAGACAGTCCGTACGTATACTGGCAGGAAAAAGAGGCAATTTGGAGGCCCTTGCACAAACTGGCTTTATTCTACCTAAGTTGCCTCCCTCCAGTGTGTACTCCGAAAGAGTGTTTAGTGCCGCCGCTCACCTTGTCAGCAATCGGCGTACGAGGTTACTTCCAGAAAATGTGGAGAAGATGATGTTCATTAAAATGAATTATAATCAATTCCTCCGTGGAGACATTCACCAGCAGCAATTGCCTCCAGAAAGTACACGGGGACCTGAGATGGTGGATTCCAGTGGGGACGAATTAATAATCTGTGAGGAGGGGGATGTACACAGTGAAAGGGGTGATGAATCGGACGATGATGATGAGGTGGACATCTTGCCTCTGTAGAGCCAGTTTGTGCAAGGAGAGATTGATTGCTTCTTTTTTGGTGGGGGCCCAAACCAACCAGTCATTTCAGTCACAGTCGTGTGGCAGACCCTGTCACTGAAATGATGGGTTCGTTAAAGTGTGCATGTCCTGTTTATACAACATAAGGGTGGGTGGGAGGGCCCAAGGACAATTCCATCTTGCACCTCTTTTTTCTTTCATTTTTCTTTGCGTCATGTGCTGTTTGGGGAGTATTTTTTTGAAGGGCCATCCTGCGTGACACTGCAGTGCCACTCCTAGATGGGCCAGGTGTTTGTGTCGGCCACTTGGGTCGCTTATCTTAGTCACACAGCTACCTCATTGCGCCTCTTTTTTTCTTTGCTTCATGTGCTGTTTGGGGACTATTTTTTTGAAGTGCCATCCTGCCTGACACTGCAGTGCCACTCCTAGATGAGCCAGGTGTTTGTGTCGGCCACTTGTGTCGCTTAGCTTAGCCATCCAGCGACCTTGGTGCACCTCTTTTTTTCTTTGCATCATGTGCTGTTTGGGGACTATTTTTTAAATCTACCATCCTGTCTGACACTGCAGTGCCACTCCTAGATGGGCCAGGTGTTTGTGTCGGCCACCTGGGTCTCTTAGCTTAGTCACACAGCTACCTCATTGCGCCTCTTTTTTTCTTTGCATCATGTGCTGTTTGGGGACTATTTTTTTGAAGTGCCATCCTGTCTGATACTGCAGTGCCACTCCTAGATGGGCCAGGTGTTTGTGTCGGCCACTTGGGTCGCTTAGCTTAGTCATCCAGCGACCTCGGTGCAAATTTTAGGACTAAAAATAATATTGTGAGATGTTCAGAATAGACTGGAAATGAGTGGAAATTATGGTTATTGAGGTTAATAATACTATGGGATCAAAATGACCCCCAAATTCTAGGATTTAAGCTGTTTTTGAGGGTTTTTTGTAAAAAACACCCGAATCTGACAAAAAATTTTCAGGGAGGTTTTGCCAAAACGCGTCCGAATCCAAAACACGGCCACTTGGGTCGCTTAGCTTAGTCACACAGCTACCTCATTGCGCCTCTTTTTTTCTTTGCGTCATGTGCTGTTTGGGGAGTATTTTTTTGAAGGGCCATCCTGCGTGACACTGCAGTGCCACTCCTAGATGGGCCAGGTGTTTGTGTCGGCCACTTGGGTCGCTTATCTTAGTCACACAGCTACCTCATTGCACCTCTTTTATTCTTTGCATCATGTGCTGTTTGGGGAGTATTTTTTTCAAGTGCCATCCTGTCTGACACTACAGTGCCACTCCTAGATGGGCCAGGTGTTTGTGTCGGCCACTTGGGTCGCTTACCTTAGTCACATAGCTACCTCATTGCACCTCTTTTTTTCTTTGCATCATGTGCTGTTTGGGGAGTATTTTTTTCAAGTGCCATCCTGTCTGACACTACAGTGCCACTCCTAGATGTGCCAGGTGTTTGTGTCGGCCACTTGGGTCGCTTAGCTTAGTCACACAGCTACCTCATTGCGCCTCTTTTTTTCTTTGCGTTATGTGCTGTTTGGGGAGTATTTTTTTGAAGGGCCATCCTGCGTGACACTGCAGTGCCACTCCTAGATGGGCCAGGTGTTTGTGTCGGCCACTTGGGTCGCTTATCTTAGTCACACAGCTACCTCATTGCGCCTCTTTTTTTCTTTGCGTCATGTGCTGTTTGGGGAGTATTTTTTTGAAGGGCCATCCTGCGTGACACTGCAGTGCCACTCCTAGATGGGCCAGGTGTTTGTGTCGGCCACTTGGGTCGCTTATCTTAGTCACACAGCTACCTCATTGCGCCTCTTTTTTTCTTTGCGTCATGTGCTGTTTGGGGAGTATTTTTTTCAAGTGCCATCCTGTCTGACACTGCAGTGCCACTCCTAGATGGGCCAGGTGTTTGTGTCGGCCACTTGGGTCGCTTATCTTAGTCACACAGCTACCTCATTGCGCCTCTTTTTTTCTTTGCGTCATGTGCTGTTTAGGGAGTATTTTTTTGAAGGGCCATCCTGCGTGACACTGCAGTGCCACTCCTAGATGGGCCAGGTGTTTGTGTCGGCCACTTGGGTCGCTTAGCTTAGTCACACAGCTACCTCGGTGCAAATTTTAGGACTAAAAATAATATTGTGAGGTGTGAGGTGTTCAGAATAGACTGAAAATGAGTGGACATTATGGTTATTGAGGTTAATAATACTATGAGATCAAAATGACCCCCAAATTCTATGATTTAAGCAGTTTTTTAGGGTTTTTTGAAAAAAACACCCGAATCCAAAACACACCCGAATCCGACAAAAAAATTTCGGTGAGGTTTTGCCAAAACGCGTTCGAACCCAAAACACGGCCGCGGAACCGAACCCAAAACCAAAAGACAAAACCCGAAAAATTTCCGGTGCACATCACTACATTTTATTAGGTGGTGCACTGTCAGAGGGGTGTGTCTAGCACCACCTTTTGGGCGTGTCTAGCACCATCTATTGACGGTCATCGTAATATAAAATATCCACCCTTGTACCAATCCTAATAAAGCAGATACATTGTCAGATGTTGTGGTGTGCACCAAACAAACACCCCTGATGGCACTCACTGCAATTACACTGCTCCTCCTCAGCCTGATCTGTCTCCCCCTCTCTTTCACCTGCAAGCTGCAGCAGCTTACTTACAAGTCAGTCACTCACGGACACTGACAGTCGCAGACTAGTACTGCTGCTGCTGGAATAACAAGTGACGTGTCAATGCTGCTGCCGACCGCCTGCAGGTATTGAATTTGTCTTCCTAAGAGGAACGCTGGCTGCATGCTGATCCTCATCAGTGTCTGGCATTGTCATAGCATAAAAGGAGAGAGGTGGTCATGTGGCAAGTGTGACGGGTGGGCGTGCGAGCAGCATGACGTAATCACGTCACATCACGCTGTTTTTGTACATGGAGGTGGAGCTGGGAGTTTGAAAGCCGGTGGCAGTGGCACCCTGGATTAACCCAGGCGTCCGTTCAGTAATGCAGTCCTGACAGGGTGCAGCACAGAGGGGACAGTAATCAGCCTGCTCGGCTGCGTCAGGCATGTGAGATCAGGGAGCCGGACATGTGGTGGTGCCTGTGCGCACCAGGCACCCCCCCTGTGCACACCTATGCCTACAAACCTCCTTCCTCTTGTGTCATTTGGAATGAGTTCATGCAAAGTATTTGAGAAAATCTAAAAAATGCAGTAAAATAATACCAAGCAGTCCAACTCTCGTTGTTGCCGCAGTGTGTATGTACGGGTATATGCATCATGGCATGCTGCATGGCGTGCTTGACTGCAAATAGTCACACCCACCAATAGCCCGTAGAGTTTTTGTTATTATTCTGTTTTTTTTTTAATTGTCACAAACATATAGACTTGCAAACAAAAAACAAAAACAAAAAAAAACACACAGTCTGATACAAAGCATGTAGCACAGGTAAACAGGTAACACTGTTAACATTAGAACAAAATTGGTTATTTAAGTGTACGACATATCACATATATCAACAGAATCAAGGCTTCATAATAATGACAGGTAACAGCAGATCACCAATTATCAAGGAAAGTAGGATGACACATCACAATGCAGACAAAGTCACAGGAAAGAAAAGGTGTATAACCTATTGAACCCCAAGGGGAGTGTCAAACCCCTGAGCTCTATTACCAAATAACATGCAGATCTCCTTTTACCCTGTCAAGGCCGCCCCAAACATCAATGTATTCCATCTCCCATTTATCACAGTATTTAGACAGTGCACCTCTAGATCTAAACATCAATCTCTCGCGTTATGAGACTTCATTAACTAAAGCTCTCCAGTGAGAGATATTGGGTGTTTCAGGTGAGAGCCATTTCCTGGCTATTAATACCTTCGATAGTGGTTAAACACAAAACATATCGGTATAGGACCAAGGAGTGCGTCTCTTCAATATCGAGCCCGAATTGACACAGTTTAGGTCTAACATAGGTAGGGATGGCTCTGTAAGAGTAATATCTCCCCAAACTGCGACCCAAAAGGGTAGTACCTTTGAGCATGACCACAAGAGGTGCCAGGAATCAGCCCCTTCCACACAACATTTTGGACAGTACGTGTCAGAACAAAGGTGTGCTCTGTGAAGATTTACTGGATTATGACGCCCATAGAGTTTAATGGCATGCAAATGCATACACGTGTGCATCATGGTTATGGGCACACTTACGGTGCCAGCTATGGGAAAGTTGAGCATAGCTAAATCTGTAGATCCCAGCACATGCAATCTCACACATCAAATCTATCACTGATTCCAAACAGCAGTGATTGCAAAGTAGTCCTCAGGAGAAAATGTGTGTAAGTCCATGCAGGACTTGTGATGAGTTCAACAAGGTAAATCAGTGACTAGCATAACACACCGCACTCCATGCCCTGAGTCCTTTCCACTGACAGCACCATCATGCCTAGCCATGGTCTGTGCTGCAGATATCCAACTTCAAGCTTCCTCAAAAAAGTACTCACTTTGTTATTTTATAGCCTACTTAGTATTTTCCAACTATTAGGTGACACCCCTTGTCTCATTTACCAAACCCTAAGCCCTGTTATTGGGTGTTTCACAGTGAATGCCTGGCTACAGAACAGTTGCTGGCTCTTTTACAAGCAAGTACTTTCCCATGTGAGACCTGCTGTCTTGGAGCCACTTTGCCTGGCAACATCCTCTATGGAACAAAGAGCTCCACCATGTTGACAGTTAGCTAATTTACATAGTATCATTGGCGTTTCTATAATGGGTGCAATGTGTGCGGTGCACACGGGCCCCTGGGTTCAGGGGGGCCCCGCACCGCACACATTGCACCCATTTAAATACCTAACCGAAGTCCAGCGTTGGGCACAGCGTCCGCGGCGGAAATCGCAGCCAAAATGGCTGCCACGCATGCACGGTACCCAAATTGGTCTCCGGATCATGGCGGGCGCCATGTTTCTGGAGACCTGCGCATGCGCAGTAGACTCCGGCACATTGCCGGAGTCTACAGCGCCATTCAGAGGAGGGTGCCCACCCGGAGGTGCACAACGGGCCCCCTCCTCTGTAGAAACGCCCCAGCATAGTATTATTATATAACATTTGCATATCGCAGGTAGAGTCATTTTATTTAGACCTTGTCCTAGACATTAAAATCGGAGACTACTCACTACAGTATAGTACTCATATCTTTTTTTTTTATTCACAATATGCAGGACTGGTCCTTAAAACATACAATTATGACTTGAATCATCCACACACTCACAGAGGTACTGTTTTTGAGGTGTTAATTTACTATGGGAGATGTATGTCACTTTATACCCTCTGACTTCTAGGCTTCACCTATGGAGGCAATATCTGCGTATCTGAGATCATCTGGCCAATTAATCCTTGCAGCCCACAGGCTATTTTCTTCTTTTAACTATTTTCAACAATATAGCCACTGATAAACTTTATATTGGTTTACACACACAGAACACAGATCCAGTACATCATAAAATTACTTAGAAAGTACATGTGGATTATAGAGGGGGAATTTATCCTGTGGCAAGGGATGCTGCTGTCGGGATATGGACTTAAATCCCCTTAGAAATATACCATAACCTTGACATACTATATTTTCACAATATCTAGCAACATTCATGATAAAAATGTATAATACATGAACAGTATTAGCCCACATTGAGCCACTGAGTAATGTGGGCTCTAGTAGTACCTAAAACATCCTGGGCTTAGAGGCACCAATTTCATGAAAGTCCAATGGTTGTGATGGATCAGAACCTGGGCTATAAATGTACGTTAGCCCGATCATTGGCCCTCATTCCAAGTTGTTCGGTCGCAAGCTGCTTTTAACAGCATTGCACACGCTAAGCCGCCGCCTACTGGGAGTGAATCTTAGCTTAGCAAAATTGTGAACGAAAGATTCTCAAAATTGCGAATAGAAATTTCTAAGCAGTTTCTGAGTAGCTCGACACTTACTCTGCCACTGCGATCAGTTCAGTCAGTTTCGTTCCTGGTTTGACGTCACAAACACACCCAGCGTTCGCCCAGACACTCCCCCGTTTCTTCAGCCACTCCCCCGTTTTTCCAAGAAATGGCAGCGTTTTTTCACACACTCCCATAAAACGGCCAGTTTCCGCCCAGAAACACCCACTTCCTGTCAATCACACAACGATCACCAGAACGAAGAAAAAACCTCGTAATGCCGTGAGTAAAATACCAAACTTCTTAGCAAATTTACTTGGCGCAGTCGCAGTGCGAACATTGCGCATGCGCAATTAGCGGAAAATCGCTGCGATGCGAAGAAAATTACTGAGCGAACAACTCGGAATGAGGGCCATTGTTTTCCTGACAATGGGTACATTACATTTATACAGTATTTTCTCTACAGAATCTTTAATGTAAAGTTTTCGTTTCTTTGAGTTGATTTCTTTTTTTGCTTTGTCATTGGAAACAATATAAGAAAGTTTGATTGTAATTTCTTTCAAGATCAAATCATTATTATTCTGAACCGTTGTTGTGGGGCCCATAGGTTGGTGCCTACTCTGCCTATTTGGTAATACAGCACTGAGGGTACCCATGCATATTTTAATCTTGTCACAGTAGTAATTTGACTAAGATGCATATTTTATGAAATAGTGTGACAAGACACATAGGTGGTCATTCCGAGTTGATCGCTCGCTAGCAGTTTGTAGCAGCCATGCAAACGCTATGCTGCCGCCCACTGGGAGTGTATTTTAGCTTAGCAGAAGTGCGAACGAATGTATCGCAGAGCGGCTACAAATTTTTTTTTGTGCAGTTTAAGAGTAGCTCAAAACCTACTCAGCGCTTGCGATCACTTCAGACTGTTCAGTTCCTGTTTTGACGTCACAAACCCACCCAGCGTTTTTCCTGGCACGCCTGCGTTTTTCCGAACACTCCCTGAAAACGGTCAGTTGCCACCCAGAAACGCCCACTTCATGTCAATCACTCTGCGGCCACCAGTGCGACTGAAATGCTTCGCTAGACCCTGTGCAAAACTACATCATTCGTTGTGCTCTTACGACGCGCGTGCACATTGCACCGCCTGCGCAGAACTGCCGTTTTTTAGCCTGATCACTGTGCTGCGAACAAATGCAGCTAGCGATCAACTCGGAATGACCCCCATAACTCAGCGCGGTCACAAAGTCCATGAAGTGCCAAACAGGGCTACTTGGTGCAATTCAGGGATAGGTGCATGTGGATGTACAATATGATTCCTTTTTGTGATTAAAACAATCACACACTTACTAAAGTAATGACCCTTATAATGAACATGTTACAGTAAAGCAGGCTTTGATTTTAACTAATACATTCCAGTCATATGCCGCCCCAGCCAACTGCATCCAATGTTTACTAATTTATGTGTAAAAAGTGAGCAGCCGTATGAATAACAAGACCCTGACAGGTCTTAACTATGAGTAATAAATCCAGTAACAATCTTTCACTCCATAGCAAGATCTTGGGAAAACTCTGAAAGTTAAAACTGATCTACTATAATGCTTCAGGTGAATATTGGTGTAATAACCATACAGCTAAGATACCTTGAAGGGGAGGCAATCACGAGACCGCCTGTCGGGATCCTGGTGGTCACAATTGCAGAAACCCAACATACAGTGAAATGCTGCCACCGGAATACCGGCACTACAGGCTTTTCTCCCTCATGGCACAACTAGGAAACAGAATGGCACTGCAGTGGCAGACAGGGTGGCAGTTTAGTAAACTATAACATTGCATGTCACCTACGACACCCATACAGGGAGAATATAACCTGTGGCGAGCGCAGCACTCGCCCCCCTGTCGGCATACTTGCGGCCGGGATGTCGCTGTTGGTACCTTGACAACCAGCATCCGGCCGCCGGTAAAAAGTATGTATTCCACCTTGAAGATACAGTATACAAATCACCCCAAAATGTTTGGCGGATCACTATAGAATTATACCTAGAAGTGAAGAAGAAGAAGAATTCTGTACCTACTTCCTTTTATTTCCAAATAATTATTTATTGAGAGTTATTGAGATGCTAGTGATTAGAACATCTTGACTGGTTACTTAAAGGACTTCTGGGGGTTTATTTATGAAGGTTCAGGTTGTAAAACCCAGAGCTTCTGATCGTGTTTATACCCAATATTTAAAAGTACAATGTTTTTACTACAGGTTGAGTATCCCATATCCAAATATTCCGAAATACGGAATATTCCGAAATACGGACTTTTTTGAGTGAGAGTGAGATAGTGAAACCTTTGTTTTTTGATGGCTCAGTGTACACAAACTTTGTTTAATACACAAAGTTATTAATAATATTGTATTAAATGACCTTCAGGCTGTGTATATAAGGTGTATATGAAACATAAATGAAATGTGTGAATGTAGACACACTTTGTTTAATGCACAAAGTTATAAAAAATATTGGCTAAAATTGCCTTCAGGCTGTGTGTTTAGGGTGTATATATAACATAAATGCATTCTGTGCTTAGATTTAGGTCCCATCATCATAAGATCTCATTATGGTATCTAATTATTCCAAAATACGGAAAAATCCGATATCCAAAATACCTCTGGTCCCAAGCATTTTGGATAAGGGATACTCAACCTGTATCTAGTAAAAGCATTGCAATTTTAGCTATCAAATGTAAGCAAAGTCCTTTCCTGCGCTGGTTCCCCCAATTGCTGAGTCAATTATACTGTACTTCTTAAATATATATATATATATATATATATATATATATATATATTTATTTTATAAAGGATTCATCATAGGACTTTAACACAATCATATACATGTCTTAAAGGTGACCATCAAATACAGCATACGTCAAATCTGCATAAACATTGTTATGCATTTCACAGGACTGCTGGCCGCTTCTTCAGACAGTTTATGCTACTTGTTACTAGTGAGAAGAAGCCTTCATCACAGACAACTTGAACTGTATATTAATTATTATTTTAATTTATTCTACGTACACATGAATAAAGGTGTGTTATAGTTACCCCAAGTTTCTGGGTTTTTGGATTGTAAAAAAAAAAATGGAATAAACTGTCTGTAGAAGTTAATAAAAAATTAACAAATTATCATTGACTCATCAATTGGGGAACCAGCTTCAGAAAGGAGTTTGCCACATCTGAATCCTGTTTCTGAATTTCTCTTCTCTGTTCAAGGCAACAAACACTACCGATAGGCCAGATTTGTCTCCCTAAGTGGACACGGTGCTGGTTCTTAATCCTTAAACCTTAAAATTATCAGTAGGGATGTGTGCCGGCCCCTGTCATGGGTTTTGGATCTGTATCTCCTTCATGTTTTAGATCTGTATTTGGTTTTACCAAAACCGTCTTAGTGGGTTTTGGTTTTGGATCTGGGTTTTTTTTTTTAACCTTAAAAACAGCTAAAATCATGTAATTTTGGACTGTTTTTGTTCCTACATTATTATTAACCTCAGTAACATTAATTTCCATTCATTTCCAGTAAATGTTGACCACTTCACAGCTCACTATATTGTTTTTATCCAGTTTAGGCCAAAAAGTTGCTCTGTGGTAGATGGGTGACTAAGCTAAGCGACCGCAGTGAGAGGCACAAACATGTGGCACTTAAACTTCCAACATGGCACATCTAGGAAACAGTATGGCACTGCAGTGGCAGACAGGGTGGCAGTTTAATAAACTATAACATTGTTTGTCATCTACACACGAAGACAGTAATGCTCTAAAGAGCACATAATGCAAAGAAAAGAGGTGCAAGATGGAATTGTCCTTGGGCCCTCACACCCACCTTTATGTTCTGTATATTAAACAGGACATGCACAGTTTAACAAACCAATCACTTAAGCCACAGGGCCTGCCACTAGTGACTGAAATTATTTGTTTGTTTGCGCCCCCACAAAACAATCTGCCAATGGTCTCTACATACAAACTGGCTCTACATAGGAAGATGTTGCCATCATCATCATCATCATCCTCCAATTCCTCACCCCCATCAGTGTGTACATCCTTTTCTTCTCACACTGTTAATTTGTCCGTGCTGGAATCCACCATTAAAGGTGCTTCTGTATTTTTTGGATGTAATTGTCGGTAAAGGTCTTTCTCATGGAATTTATCATTAATTTTGATGAACACAATCTTTTCCACATTTTGGGGGAAGTAACCTCCTTAGCTGATCGCTGACAAGGTTCCCGACTGCGCTGAAAACTCTTTCTGAGTACACACTGGAGGTTGGGCAACTTGAATAAAGCAAAGGCAGTTTGTGCAAGGGCCCCCAAATTGCCTTTTATCCTGCCAGTAGTGAAATGGACTGTTTGACATGCCTGTTTTGATGCTATCACTGAAATAGTCATCAATCATGAATATTAAACTGTGGTACAGCCTGCAGTGTCACAGTATTTGCATAAAATATTACACTGTGGTACCACCTACAGTGTCACAATATGTGTATGAATATTACACTGCGGTATAACCTACAGTGTCAAAATACTTGGATGAAAGTAGGGTACCACTTAGTGTGTCACTATATGTGTATGAATAGTACACTGCGGTACCACCTTCAATGTCACAGTACTTGTATATGAAAAATAATAGTATAGTACACTGGGTTACATCACAAAAAAATGTAAAATTACATTACTAGCTATTACCAAGCTCCTTGATGGACAGACACAGTAGCCCCTTGATGAACAGACAGAGCACCCCTGGACGAACACAGCACCCCTTGATCGACAACACAGCACCCCTGGATGGACAACACAGCACCCCTGGATGGATACAGCACAGACACAGCACTTTAGATGGACACAACACGTCTGCACTATACAGTCTCTACAGCTGGTGTGAAAATGACGCGATCACTGGGGACTTTTTATAGAAGCCAAATCCCGCACGAATCCAATAGCAAGAGGATGACGTTTTGCCTCATTTTAGGATCTGAGTCAGGTGGGAAAACCCGAGCCAGATTCTGATCCCGGCTCAGATTAGGAAGTACGGGTGGTTCTGGGTCTCTGCAAACTGGACCCACTCATCTCTCATTATCAGGCATATGATCAGAAGCGCCCAACTCGATGCTTTGCAAATAAACCTCCAGGTGGTCTGCCTTATCAGCATCTTCTTAAGAGATCATCATGTGTAATTTTACTATTAAGGTGCATTCATAAAATACACACAACCAGTATATTTTGAAATTTGTGATATTTTGTAGATTCTAAATTGTCTAGAAAGTCTGTTTGTTAAAAGTGCTGTTATTTACCCAAAAAATAATCTATATATTTAATCTGCTAAGTAATTTTTTTGTAAGAGCAACTACTCCACAATCACAACACCAATCTTTATGGTTCAGGTGTTATTCGATACGGTGTGTGATGTAGATGTGCAATAAGGTCACAGAATTTTGATAAGTTGTCAGGTTGTTGAGTCGGGATTTGGTTCCCAAAGAAAAAGCATTGAGTGGGGTGCATGCACTTTTCCCTTTGGGTTGTAAATTGCAGCGAAGTCCTTTCCAATTCTTTGTTGCCCTAAAGTCAGATGATATAATGAATTCTTTCATAATACTGTATCCCGAAAATTTACACTTTCGGTATAAAGTAAAATTTTGGCATACAGTCAAATTTCAGGATACAGTAATCTTTCGGGATACATTAAACTGTTGGGGATACAGTCAAATTTTGGGATACAATTAAATTCCAGGATACAGTAAACTTAAGATGAACGTATTGTAGAACACACAACGTTTGTTTGTTTTTTTTGTGGGGGGGTTTGCTCAATTTCGAGCAACGCGGTTGACTAGTAATCCTTATTGTAGCACTTTGGAATATTTAAAGTTTCCTATTTTTGGGGACTGTTCTTGTTCCTAAGCAGTGGTTTTCTCCCTTTCACCAGCAGGAGTTCCGTTAGTATGTGTGCAACCATTGGCTGCTCATTTGGAAGCATAGCTAAAGGAGAGGGATCCAAAGGATTTCTCTCTCTCTCTCTCAAAAAAAAAGAAAAAAAAGAAAAGAGATTGTAGTCAATTGACTACAATGGCTAATGCCACCTCAAGATAGCTATATCTGTTTGAGGATCAAATTCCAAAAAACTTGTGTTTCAGAGCCTGGTAGATTAGGGAAGACTACTGCTCACATTTAGAGAAATGGAGACTGATGTATCCTGTGTTATTTGTTTGACATCTGTGATACATCCTGTGTTCAGCCTTTAGCAAATTGCAGTTATAGATAATTCATGTGGAAACTGATTTTTAATGATTCATTCATTGTACATTCTGGCTACAACACTTATTTTGCATTATGCAGCTGTCACAATGACCAGTGACATAATACTTACATGAAGTATACTTGTTAAATGGAATGCTAATGCCTGTTTGATAAAAATCAAAGTGGAGCAGAGAAGAAGACTGAGTTTTTGTACCCCCCCCCATTTAATTCAAACTGTCACAGCTTCGTATTTTGGGGTTTAAAGCTAAGTTTGCATAATACTGTGGTCATTTTTGAGATGGCCCCACTCTTCACATATTCCAAAAAGAGGAATTGAGGTGTAAAGCTTATAAATGCATTTTTTAGTGACTGGACAGTTTAATTTGTACTGAACCCTGAAATTTCTGGTGGGAGCCCCACATTCAAAATAAATAACACAATAAATTTGCTGACCGGCAGTTCACAGTCGAGATCTGGTAATGGTCAGGTCCTAAGGGTAAAGGGAAATCTACTAAAGATTGACAGTTTATATTAAAGTACCGTAACAACAACTGTGAAATGCATTCATAGGCTCACATACTGTACATTACATTGTAACCTCTTGCTAATAGTAATATAGCTTATATATTTTTATTTTACATATGTTAACTTTGCCTGTACATCTTTATGGAAAGGTCAATACCTGTATCTTCTCAGCAGAGAATTTATGAAAAATGTTATGAAAAATGTGTTTAGTTTCCAAGCACATAAGAGTTTAGCATTGCCTCAGACCTTTGAGTTCGCTCACAGTGTGCAGTTCATGTTTAATAAATTATAATGCTGGTGAAATGTGATTTCTTTATTTTTATTGGTTAAGCAAGCAGTGGTAAATTCTAACAACAGTTCCAAATAAATAAAAGTCAATGTCATGTGCAATGAGTCAATAGGTGTGAACAAGACCATGACTTATTAAGTTAACCTGTTTGTGAAGGTGGGGAAGCCGAACTGAAAGTAGAAGTGCTGCTATCTCTTTATTGTCCTAGGTTAGAAAGAATAGAAAGATGCCTCAAATACTGTAACTATTTATGCACAAGAACAGCAGTGATTGTAAAAACGCACTATAGCGTGTATTTTACCCTAAACTGAGGACTGTGGATTAACTTTTGCAAAATGGGTGGGGCCCTGGGGGCGCGCTTTGTCCTGTGGCTCTAGTGATGTCACCAGGCATTGAGGCCAAATCTGTGACGTCTCCTGGATTGGAGCCACCCATTGGCTCTTTAACTTCAGGATGCATTGGCTGTGATACCTGGCAGCCAGGTGCTGAGGAGTTCTCGTAACATGTTTCAGAGAAGAGCCAGGGATGGGACCATGCTTTTAGAGCTCCCATCTTTGGCTTTACAGTCGCCCTGCACTACTGTGGAGCTCCTCCGTCGACAGTCCCTGGATAGGGTCGGGCACTGCTGCCATCTACTACCCGGCTGCCACTATCATGGAGCTGCTCTCCAACTGTGGAACTGCTGTGAGCTTCTGCCTGAGTCCCATCTCTGACCACTGCCACTGCATGAGAGATGTGAGCGTACAGGCTTGAGATGTGCACCCCATCCTTGCTGCTCATGGACCCCCCAGGCACAGACCTGACGGCTGCCGGAGGAGGACATCAAGAGATTCACATGTAGGACATTGCTTGAGAGGCTGGACCAAGGAGACCACGGTGGAGGTGTCCTAGGGCAAGCTGCACCAGGTGAGCTTGGACCTGAAGGGGGAGGTGAACTGCTAAATCAGCTGCTATCTACCCTAACCCCTCCCTACTCAGGTACTGCCTAAACTACTATCTACCCTTACCCACTCCCTACCCTCCAGCACTACCTGCCCCTAACCCCTCCTTGCCCCAGTAATGCCCCAGCTGCTATCTATCCCCTCGTTAATACTGACTGTCCAAATAAACCTTTCCATGAGTACTGCCACAAATACTATCCAAACTTATCACCACCTTACCCCCAGTGCTGCCTGCCATAACTTCCTCCATGCCCCCCAGTACTACCCCAACACCTATCTACCCTTACACCCACCGTACCCCCAGCGTGGCCTGTACCTAGCCCCCTCCTTTCCCCCCAGAACTGTCCCAACTGTTGTCTGCACTTACCCCCCCCCTACTCCCAGCACTGCTTGCCCTTACTCCCCCCTACCAACAGCACTGCCTGCCCTTACTCCTCTCTACCCTTCCAGAAATGGTGAAATAGGACCTCCATTTTCTAAAGTGAGGGGTGCATTGGACTTACCATTTTTTTTGCTCAGCATGATCACTGGAACAGTACCTTAAAGTCAGGGAAAAGGCTTATATGAGAGAGGTCTCTCATCGCACATGAGTCAGAGTGGAGGATCTGGTAGAGAAGGGCTGAGACTTTTTTCCAACAAAGAGTCAACTTACATGGCTCCACTCATGGAGATACTAGGTTATTTTCTTCATTGCTGCTATCTACTTTTTTTTATGCTGACAATTATGTGGCACAGTGATTTTTTCCAATTCTTTGCTAATAGTTGTTTTTTTGCTGCAGCCAACTTCTTGGAAAATTTGTTACAGTTCTGGGGGGACTAGAGCAGATGTATTCATGGGCAGTGTTGAACTAGGGCAGGAAAGGCTCACCAGGAAATCTAGTTGTAAGTGACCAAGCTTAAAGAGTGTGGCAATCCACCTTAGAGGGTGAGGCCAGTCACCATAAAGGGATTTGACCAACTATGCAAAACAAGGCCCCTTTACAAAGAAGGAGATGTTGGTGTGCAAGAACCATCCATTTTGATTGTCAGGAGGGAAAATTTTGGTGTAGTTTCCATAAAAGCAAACCAAGCACCCAACTTCATTCCTGGTCCTGCTCCAACAAGTTACTGACTCTCAGAAGAGGAGAAGGAGGGGCCCACCAGGGTTTTTCCCTGTATACCTGTGGTCTGTTCCGACCCTATTCATGGGTGTTTTGGTACCGGAGCCTCAAATAGACTCTTCAAAAGTCTGTGAATGTTTTTATTGGCCACATTCTCAACTGGGAAGTCGGTATGTCATCTGCCTTGTTCTCTTTTTGTGAAAATTTTGCTTAGTTCATGGTAGGAGCTTAGCAGTCTGCTTCAGTTGTACCCAGTAGAACATTTATTTTAAACCACTGATCACTGTTGTTGTTTTTTATACAATGTATTTGTATTAAAAATGTAACATGCTTCCATTAAATTACTCTTAGTTTAGAATAATATTTTTTATTTCAAGCAGTAGAGATATTTTGTTATGAATACTGTATTTCAGAAATGAAAGCTCATGATCTTAAGCAATGCAATGTCAATTTGAAATGGTTCAGTGTGCTCAGATCTGCAATTGTTCTCCCAGTTTCATTGAATGCTAATGCTGTGCATTACATTTTTCAATTGATTTGGTAAATGTGAAAGTTAAGATGGCATATCAGTATAAAATACATATTCTGTTCATAAGATGTAAGTGAATTTAGATTGAGTGAATAAAGTGAAAAAATATTACTTGTAAATGACAACATAATTCATATAAAAATCAGATATTTATATAATATGCAGTTTTTTTTTTATTAGTAATAAACAGGCTATCTAACATCCTTGATTTAGGGGCAGATAGTGTGACTTATTCATAAAATAAGCATATGCAGTAAAATGATATACCTCTTGTGTCATAATCCCATGCCGCTATTTACCTGTGCCCTGAAACAGAGGCTTACTTGGGGTTACCACCTCTTCATTTTCAGATTCCTGAGAAGGAGACCTAGCAAGGGGTATGGCCAAAATCATAATAGGATTATAACCATTTAATTATTATTAAGTGTACCTTTATATGCCATCCACCTCCACATGCATCTTATATGCCTTAGACCTGCTTATATATCAGCACAGAGCCCTCTCATGCCCCTTTTTATGCCAGATGGGTGGTAACACAAAGCGCTCCCCTTTGGCCTTACACCATCAATGATCTAGTAGGGACCAGCCACATCACAAGGAGCTAGCCACTGGGACCAAAGCTTCTTTACTCACCGTGTGACCTACAAACTGGATGTACTGTAAGTGCTGGATATGCTCTGCACCTGGGAAGCAGTTTAAAGTTAATACTGTACATGGTGGTAAAGAGGTTGAGAAGCACAGAGATTATTTTTCTTAATATGATTTTATTTAAACAGTAAACATACTACAGTATTTTGTCTAATTTAATTTACAAAAATTAGTTTGACCTCTTGAAAAGGTTTCATTTGAGTGTTTACATAAATATAGGACTAATAGAAAGGAAAAAAAAGTAATAATAAATACACAGCACCCAGAAGCTCTACTTCCACTTATCCCAAGATGTAACTTCAGCTAATCCAGCAGCATACAGCCAGCCAGCCTAACATGCCCCTGTGGTACAGGAGAAGCATGATCCTCATTTTTCCACTTCTCAACTAACAAGTAAGGCAGTCTCCTCTTCCTAATCCTGCAGCCCCTCTCTACAGCTTCCCACTGTAGGAGGGAGCAGTGTCTGTCAGACAGTCATGTACTGTGGCTGTGCTTCTCAGACATAAGGGCCCATTTATCAACAAGTTTTACCTATGTTGTGTATGATAAATAGTGCTCCTGCCAATCAGCTCCCAACTGTTATTTTCTCTGACATCCTAGTGGATGCTGGGTACTCCATAAGGACCATGGGGTATAGACGGGCTCCGCAGGAGACTGGGCACTCTTAAAAGAAAGATTAGGTACTATATCTGGAGTGCACTGGCTCCTCCCTCTATGCCCCTCCTCCAGACCTCAGTTAGTATCTGTGCCCGGCCAGAGCTGGATGCACCCTAGGGGCTCTCCTGAGCTTCCTAGAAAAGAAAGTATTTGTTAGGTTTTTTATTTTCAGTGAGATCTGCTGGCAACAGACTCACTGCTACGTGGGACTGAGGGGAGAGAAGCGAACCTACCTGCTTGCAGCTAGCTTGGGCTTCTAAGGCTACTGGACACCATTAGCTCCAGAGGGATCGAACACAGGCCCAGTCCTCGGTCGTCCGGTCCCGGAGCCGCGCCGCCGTCCCCCTTGCAGAGCCAGAAGAACGAAGAGAAGTTGAAAATCGGCGGCTGAAGACTCCGGTCTTCATTAAGGTAGCGCACAGCACTGCAGCTGTGCGCCATTGCTCACTTAGCACACCACACACTCCGGTCACTGATGGGTGCAGGGCGCTGGGGGGGGCACCCTGGGCAGCAATTAGATTACCTTACTTGGCGAAAAGCACATAATACAGTCTGATAAACTGTATATGTGCATTAACCCCCGCCATTAAAGTACATAAAAGCACAGAAGCCCGCCGCTGAGGGGGCCGGGCCTTCTTCCTCAGCACAACGGCGCCATTTTCTCTTCACAGCTCAGCTGGAAGGAAGCTCCCCAGGCTCTCCCCTGCAGTATCCTGGTACACAAAGGGTAAAAAAAAGAGGGGGGGCACATAAATTTAGGCGCAAAACTGTGTATATAAGCTGCTATAGGGGGAAAATCACTCAGTATATTGTACATCCCTGTGTTATATAGCGCTGTGGTGTGTGCTGGCATACTCTCTCTCTGTCTCTCCAAAGGGCCTGGTGGGGGAACTGTCTTCAAATAGAGCATCCCCTGTGTGTGTGGTGTGTCGGTACGCGTGTGTCGACATGTCTGAGGTAAAAGGCTCCTCTAAGGAGGTGATAGAGCGGATAAGTGTGTGGGAGGGTGTCTCCGTCAACAACGCCGACACCTGTTTGGATATGTGTAAGTGCTGAGGTAAAATTATTGCACAAAAGGTTAGGGAACAGAAAGGAAATCTACCCTGGTCTGTCCCTATGTCAGAGTCCTTCAGAGTCTCTCTATGTTCACTATCCAAAATAACAAAGTATCGACACGGAGTTTAACTCCACTGTCGACTACGATAATGCAAAGTTACAGCCAAGAGGGCTAAAAGATATTCAATATATGATTATTGGAATAAAAGATGATTTGCATATCACTGATGACTCATCTGTCCCTGACACGAGAGTACACATGTTAAGGGGAAGAATGCTGAGGTAAATTTCCCTCCTCTCATGAGGAAAAAGAGCGGGAATCTCCAGACAAGAGACGGCAGCTTCCCACAAGAGAATTCTCAGGCTGTATCCTTTCCCCACTAGGGCCAGGATGTGTTGAGAATCTTCCCCTTGGGTGTCCTGTTTGCACTAGCTATTCTCAGGGATCCTGCAGATAGCGTGCACATTCTAGTATACTACCCAGACCGGCGATTGTGTCGGCATGGGTTTATAGCGCTGTGGCAGCGTGGACAGGTACCTTATCAGCAGAGATTGAGACCCTAGTATGCATATAAATATTTTAATATGCTGTCTTAAGTGATAGATATATAATTATAAAGCATGCCCAAAGGGACATGAGTATACTGGGTCCTAGAGACAAAAGCTATGTCGATTTCTGCTTGACGTGTCCTGTAGAATATACATTGGACAGATGATGCCGACTTAAGAGGCATATGGAAGGCTGAGGATTGTGTGGAGAAAGGTTCTCGCCCTGGTCTCCACAGTTATAGCTGGTAATTCTGATATTTTGCCTTATATTCCTGCACAGCCTAGGAAAGCACGACATTATTAAATGCAGCTTTTCGAATAAAGAAACAAGAAAGTCTGAGGTGCGTCCTTTCTTGTCAGAGCTGGGGGCAGAGGAAAGAAGCTGTACAACACAGCTAGTCCCCAGGAACAGAAGTCCTCCCCGGCCTCTACAAAAATCCACCGCATGTCGCTGGGGCTCCACAGGCGGAGCTAGGCCCGGTGGGGACACGCCTTCGTAAGTTCAGCCACAAGTGGATTCACTCCCTGTTAGATCCCTGGGCAATAGAAATTGTATCGCAGGGATACAGGCTGGACTGTGAGAAGATGCCCCCTCACCGAGGACCCGGCGGGCTTCCCCCCAAGAGAGGGAGCCAGTGTTAACTGCAATTCGTAAATTGTATCTTCAACAGGTGGTGGTCAAGGGTCCCCTCCTTCAACAAGAGGGTGTTATTATTCGACCATGTTATAATCCCGAAACCAGACGGTTCGGTTAGACCCATATTGAATTAAAATCCCTGAACATATACCTGAAAAGGTTCAGGTTAAAGATGGAATCGCTAAGAGCGGTCATTGCATGCCTGAAATGAATCGGGACATAAGGGATGCATACCTTCGTGTCCCCATTTATCCACCTCATCAAGCGTACCTCAGAATTGCGGTACGGGATTGTCATTACCAATTTCACCAAGGTAATGGCGGATATGATGGTGCTCCTGCGGAAGCAAGGTGTCACTATTATCACATACATGGATGATCTCATAAAACCGAGATCAAGAGAGCAGTTGCTGGACAGCGTATCACCTTCTCTGGAAGTGAAACGGCAACACGACTGGATTCTATATATTCCAAAGTCGCAGTTGGTTCCTACAGCTCATCTGCCTCGCCTAGGCATGATCCTAGACACAGACCAGAAGAGGGTTTATCTCCCGATAGAGAGAGCTCAGGAGCTCATGACACTGGTCAGGAATCCATTGAAAACCAAAACAGGTGTCAGTGCATCACTGCACTCGAGTCCTTGGAAGGATGATGGCATCATACGAGGCCATCCCCTTCGGCTGGTTCCATGCAAGGACAATGGAACTTACTGGACAAGTGGTCCGGATCACATCTTCAGATGCATCGGTTAATCACCCTATCCCACAGGGCCAGGCTGTCTCTCCTGTGGTGGCTGCGGAGTGCTCACCTTCTCGAGGGCCGCGGATTCGGCATTCAGGACTGGGTCCTGGTGACCACGGATGCAAGCCTCCGAGGGTGGGGGGCAGTTACACAGGGAAGAAAATTCCAAGGTTTGTGGTCAAGCCAACAGACTTGCCTTCACATCAATATCCTGGAACTAAGGGCCATATACAACGCCCTAAGTCAAGCGGAGTTCCTGCTTCGCGACCAACCGGTTCTGATCCAGTCAGACCGCAGGGGCTCATGTAAACCGCCAGGGCGGCACAAGGAGCAGGGTGGCGAGGGTAGAAGCCACCAGAATTCTTCGCTGGGCGGAGAATCAAGTAAGCGCACTGTCAGCAGTGTTCTTTCCGGGAGTGAACACGACCTCCACCCGGGAAAGTGGTGACTTCATCAGGAAGTCTTCACGCAGTTTTGCAAATTGATGGAAACTGCCTCAGGTGGACTACATGGCGTCCCACCTCAATAAAAAGATAAAAAAGGTTTTACGCTGAGTCAATTGACTCTCAGGCGATAGCTGTGGTCGCACTAGTAACACCGTGGGTGTTCCAGTCGGTCTATATATTCCCTCCTCTTCCTCTCAGACCCAATGGCTGAGAATTGTAATAAACGGAGGAGTGTGAACAATATTCTTTGCTCCGGATTGGCCAAGAAGGACTCGGTACCCGGAACTGCAAGAAATGCTCTCAGAGGACCCATGGCCTCTGCCTCTCAGTCAGGACATGTTGCAACAGGGACCCTGTCTGATCCAAGACTTACCGCGGCTGCGTTGGACGGCATGGCGGTTGAACGCCGGATCCTAGCGGAAAAGGGCATTCCGGATGCAGTTATTCCTACGCTGATAAAGGCTAGGAAAGACGTGACAGCAAGACTTTATCACTGTATATGGCGAAAATAGGTTGTTTGGTGTGTTGCGGGAAGGCCCTACAGAGGAATTCCAGGGGGGTCGATTCCTGCACTTCCTACAGTCAGGAGTGACTATGGGCCTAAAATTAGGATCCATAAAGGCCAAGATTTCGGCCCTATCCCTTTTTCTCTCAAAAAGAACTGGCTTCACTGCCTGAAGTTCGGACGTTGTTACAGGGGTGCTGCATATTCAGCCCCTTTTGTGCCTCCAGTGGCACCTTGGGATCTTAACGTGTGTTGGATTCCTAAAATCCCACTGGTTTGAGCCACTTAAGACCGTGGAACTAAAATATCTCACGTGGAAAGTGGTCATGCTTTTGGCCTTAGCTTGGACTAGGCGTGTGTCAGAATTGGCGGCTTTGTCATGTAAAAGCCCATATCTGATCTACCATATGGAAAGGGCAGAATGGAGGACTCGTCCCCAATTTCTCCCTAAGGTGGTATCATCGTTTCATTTGAACCAACCTATTGTGGTGCCTGCGGCTACTAGGGACTTGGAGGATTCCAAGTTGCTGGACGTAGTCCGGGCCCTGAAACTTTATGTTTCCAGGACGGCTAGAGTCAGAAAAACTGACTCGCTACTTATCCTGCATGCACCCAACAAGCTGGGTGCTCCTGCTTCAAAAGCAGACTATTGCTCGCTGGATCTGTAGCACCATTCAGCTTGCACATTCTGCGGCTGGACTGCCGCATCCTAAATTAGTAAAAGCCCATTGCACGAGGAAGGTGGACTCTTCTTGGGCGGCTGCCCGAGGGGTCTCGGCTTTACAACTTTGCCGAGCTGCTACTTGGTCGGGTTCAAACACTTTTGCAAAATTCTACAAGTTGGTACCCTGGCTGAGGAGGACCTTGAGTTTGCTCATTCGGTGCTGCAGAGTCATCCGCACTCTCCCGCCCGTTTGGGAGCTTTGGTATAATCCCCATGGTCCTTACGGAGTACCCAGCATCCACTAGGACGTCAGAGAAAATAAGAATTTACTCACCGGTAATTCTATTTCTCGTAGTCCGTAGTGGATGCTGGGAGCCCGTCCCAAGTGCGGACTCTCTGCAATACATGTATATAGTTATTGCTTAACTAAAGGGTTATTGTATGAGCCATCTGTTGAGAGAGGCTCAGTTATTGTTCATACTGTTAACTGGGTATAGTTATCACGAGTTGTACAGTGTGATTGGTGTGGCTGGTATGAGTCTTACCCTGGATTCCAAATCCTTTCCTAGTAATGTCAGCTCTTCCGGGCACAGTTTCCCTAACTTAGGTCTGGAGGAGGGGCATAGAGGGAGGAGCCAGTGCACACCAGATATAGTACCTAATCTTTTTTTTAAGAGTGCCCAGTCTCCTGCGGAGCCCGTCTATACCCCATGGTCCTTACGGAGTACCCAGCATCCACTACGGTCTACGAGAAATAGAATTACCGGTGAGTAAATTCTTATTTTCCAAACACATGACAGCAGCTTATTGGCTGGAGCTCCATGTAGTTTTAATCACTGCTGATATGCACCCCCAGCACAGCCAGAAAGGAGGAGCTTCTTTCTTTTCCATAATATGTGGCTGTGGGCCAGTACTCACTGGCCGATGCGGGAGAGATGTGTGCTGAGCGAACCGCTCAGCACACATCTCTCCTGCCGCTCAGCACAGCGCGATGTGTGCTGAGCTTGCGGGGGGAGACGGGAGGGCGCTCATTTCCCCCAGCGGGTGAAATGAGCGACCCGCTAGATTGGCCTGCAAGGCTGGCCAATCTAGCACCAGCGATAGCGATGCGCGGGGCTGCGCATCGCTATCGCTGTAGGGGGTACACACGGAGCGATCAGGCTTAAAATCTAAGCAATGTAGTCAGATTGCTTAGATTTTAAGCAGCGATCGCTCCGTGCGTACCCCCCTTTAGGGTCACTGTGGTTATCTGGTAGCTTGAGGCAGACCAAAGGGGAGGGCGCACTTGCAGAGTTAGTAGTGATGCCAATGCCGCCACCCCCACTATGATATTTTTGGATACCACCCATCCAGAATTAAAAGCCCTCTGGACAGCGGACATACCTGCTGGTTTGCGGACTCTCCAGAGGAATCACAGATGGGTGGTAATCCTAGGCTTACATCCCACTAAAGACATGCTTTCATACAGTAAAAGCCCCATTCTTCCATACTTTTCTCTTGTTATCCATACACTGTATTTCTTATGAGTACCATCTAGTCAGTGTTCGTTTTTTCTATATTTAAAAATAATTTTTGGCCACATTTTCCCCATTCTTTTTACATATTTTGTCTCCCTCTCGGTGGAGGTAGCAAGTACATCAGCAATGTTGTGAAAGAGTGACATTCATAGTTACTTATCCTGGATAGTGTATGCTTTTTATGTGTATGATTGTTTGTACATTTTAGTAAGCAAAATAAATAATTTAGCCATGATAGTAGTAAAATTTTAATTTAAAAAGAAACTGTGATTATGTTACATGTGCATTTTTGTTTTGTTTTTGTTTTTCTGCAGTTTATGGAGAATTATTGGATAAATATGTTTCCCACCTTTACGAAATTCCTGCTAATTGTGTTTTTCAGCAATCTGAATGCAAAGGTAAGATGACCATTTTTCCACTACATCCCGTGAATATATTTGTCAGCAGGGCCGGTGCTAGGGTGTTCGGCGCCCCCCTGCAAACTATAAATTTGTCCCCTCTCATACATTACAAAGGTACAACGCACGTAAAAAAAGGTATGTGGTCTCACAAGGAAGGGATGTGGCCACACAATAGTATACCCATTTAAAATTACGCCACAATCTTATTCACCTTACACCGCAAGTAGTAGTGCCGCTTATTCATAATGCCCCAAGTAGTATTGCCGCTTACACATAACGCCCCCAATAGTAGTGCAGCTTACATATAACACCCCCAGTTGTAGCATCGCTTATACATAACGCCTCCAGTAGTAGCACAGCTTACACATAACGCGCCTGTTAGTAGGGCAGCTTCCACATAATGCCCCAGTAGTAGTGCAGCTTACACATAACGCCCCCAGTAGTAGCGCAGCTTACACATAACGCCCCCAGTAGTAGTGCAGCTTAGACATAACGCCCATGTTAGGAGCACCACTTACACATAACGCCCCTGTAGTAGTGCATCTTACATATAACTCCCCAGTAATAGAAACGCTTACACATAACGCCCCCCGGTAGTAGCGCAGCTTACACATAACGCCTCCTGTAGTAGGGCAGCTTACACATAACGCCCATGGTAGTAGCGCAGCTTACACATAACGCTCCAGTAGTAGCACAGTTTACACATAACGGCCCCAGTAGTAGCGCAGCTTACACATAACGTCCCAGTAGTAGTGCTGCTTACACACAACCCCCCAGTAGTAGCGCTGCTTACACACAACTCCCCCAGTAGTAGCGCAGCTTACACATAACGCCCCCAGTAGTAGCGCAGCTTACACATAACGTCCCAGTAGTAGTGCTGCTTACACACAACCCCCCAGTAGTAGCGCTGCTTACACACAACTCCCCCAGTAGTAGCGCAGCTTACACTTAACGCCCCCAGTAGTAGCGCGGTTTATACATAACATCCCAGTAGTAGTGCAGCTTACACACAACTCCCCCCCCCCCCCCCCCAGTAGTAGCGCAGCTTACACATAATGCCCACAGTAGTAGTGCAGCTTACACATAACACCCCCAGTAGTAGCGGAGTTTATACATAACGTCCCAGTAGTAGTGCAGCTTACACACAACCCCCCCAGTAGTAGCGCAGCTTACACATAACACCCCCAGTAGTAGCGCAGTTTACACATAACGCCCCAGGGGTTGCGCAGCTTACACATAACGGCCCCAGTAGTAGCGCAGTTCACACATAACACCTCCAGTAGTAGCGCAGTTTACACATAACACCCCCAGTAGTAGCGCAGTTTACACATAACGCCCCAGGGGTTGCGCAGCTTACACATAACGGCCCCAGTAGTAGCGCAGTTCACACACAACACCTCCAGTAGTAGCGCAGTTTACACATAACGTCCCAGTGGTAGCGCAGCTTACACATAACGCCTCCAGTAGTAGCGCAGTTTACGCATAAATCCCAACAATGACGCTGTCACCAGGGGGAGGAGGAGGCTTCTTCATGCTGCCGGCACTGCTGCCTGTCAACAGCAGGGGGGACAGGTCGGCACAGCACAGGGATGCAGAGCACGGAGAGAGCCTCTCCAGCCAGGCTCCTACCTGCTCTGCATCCCTTTGCTGAGTGGGTAGCGCCGGGCCTGTTTGTCAGAAAGAAAATTTTGTTTACTTATAAAAACAAATATTGAGTTTTTCTTTTCAGCTTTATTAATGAGATAAAGATTTTAGATTCCTTAAAACAAAAAACACATACAGTACATACATACATACAAACAAACAAACAAACATTGTCATTGTTATAATAGCTACCACTGCAAAACATTTAATAATTTAGCAGTCATTTTCTTTGTTAATGAACAGCTTACAATGGCTTACAGTAAAATAATTCATGATACATTATAAATATTATTCCAATGAAACAGTGTAAATATTTTTATGTCTCTCGTCTTTTTAAAAATGGTATTGACTAGTAATATTTGGACGTGTTTATAACAGTGGATTTTGGATACATATTGCTTATTTTAGTAAAATGTTACAGCACAAACGCCACATCACTACCAGCACAAAGGTTTTTTTTATACACCCAACTGTTAGAGCTTCTCAACTCTAATTTAACAAGTCATTTGTAGTTCTGTTTATTAAAGTCAGTGGCAGATCTTGCCACGGGCAAGCAGGACTTTTGCCCGGGGCGCCGCCTTCCGGAGGGCGCCGCACCGTGGCAAGATCCGCCACTGCTGCCCGCTGTGTCCCTGTCCGCCTCCGCTGCCGTCCCCATCCCCGTCCCCGTCCGCCTCCTGAAGGGAACTAGACGCTATGCGTCTAGTTTCCCTTCCTGGAGAGTAACTTTGCTAAGCGGTGCGCGATGACGTCATCGCGCACCGCACAGCAAAGGTCCTCTCTACGAAGGGAACTAGACTCATAGCGTCTAGTTTCCCTTCGTGGAGAGGACCTTTTGCTGTGCGGTGCGCGATGACGTCATCGCGCACCACTCAGCATTCAAGCGGTGCTTTTAATGTACAGGGGGCGTAATTGACCACGCCCCCTGTATTAGGCCACGCCCCATTTCCTGCCCGGGGCGCAGAGCGCCCTTGAACCGGCCCTGATTAAAGTTACTGTGTAATACATTTAATTATTTATAGTAAACATTACTTCTAAAGTACTTGAGAAGTGTCCATTCAGGGCCTGTGTTAAGATGACCACAAATTACATAATTGTTCCAACCAGCCAACTTGTTGCGAGCAAGCGTGATTTTTCTCTGGTTGCAGTAATAGGCAGACTGTGGGTGTGCTTCAGCTGTGGTAGGAAAGAGCATCACTGCTACTTGCTTGGAAGAAGCAGCAATGCACAGATATGGTAATGCAGCAGTAGTTGTCTGGTATACAATACGTAGACGCCTCCTGCATGCATGTGTGATCCAGTGCTGCGCCTGAGGGCACAGCAACGGATCTTTTGCGACACCATTGGCCGGCTGAGGTCCTGTATAGGCTGGCTACACAACTCCTTCCAAGATGCCAGGAATCTGTTGGAAGACAGAGACCCTGGCCTTGGCACTCCCACAAAATGGAGGTGACACGCCTCCATTTTGTGAAATGTCTGATGTTGCCACCCCAAATGGCTACAGAATATCAATCAGTTGACAGTTTGCAGCCGTACTGCTTCCGGCGGTCCAGAGTCAGTACTGCACATGCGCAGTACATGTCTTGCGCATGCACCAAATACCAGCCATCTGTAATTTGTATACTTTTTCCAGTTGTGTCCGGACAAGTGTGCGCCTACTTCTACATGTAAAAAAAAGAAAAAAGGATGGGTCACTTTAAGCCCAGTTCTTGAAATCCCCAAATCAATTTCAGGATAACTGGCACTGGGCTGGTGAAACCATAGATGGGGTATCTGCAGTGGTAAGGTCCCTACACCTTTGTTCCAACCAGATTCAATCTAGTTGGCACCAGGGCTAGTTTCCCTAGGATGTACATGCAGGACCTCTCCTGTGTATAACCAGTCCTGTGTCAATAGTAAAGGTCCTAATTCACTCTAGTGCCAGGGAAAGCTAGTACTTGTGGTTCTTTAAGTGTCAGCTTGTCCTGGCAACCATGTTTGCTAACTAGTCCATACTTGGAACTATAGTCCTCCAAGACATTTTTTTAAATATGTTTATAACTATTACCTCTATACCTACCAGCTTGGGCTATGAAGAAGAGTTTTAATGCTATTGGCACCATGGCTAATTATACCCACGAGAGAGACCTGCGTGTATTTTTTTGAAGTCCCAACTCATGGAAAGATCAGTCCTTGTGCTAACTGGCCTTGGGGTAGTTTGGAACATTTTTGGGAGACCCCACAATAGTTGGTATTCCGTCTATGGTTCCACCAGCCCAGGTTGGTAAAGCCCAACATATGTTGTTCTAAAATCTGGGGGTTTGGGAATAATCAGCACTGGGCTGAAAGCACCAATGCTTGCTAAAAAGTGGGGAAGTCTCCCACACATAAAACAAAATTCTGCGTAAGTAGGTAGACTGTGTTCACCTACTTCTGTGACATCAGAAAATTGATGGATGGAAAATTGTTTAACTGAATGAGCTAATGAAAATGTTGGATACTGTAGGGAGTTATAGTTCCATGTTGAATGAAAATTTGTATAAGGCATGGCCAGCTTTAGACACTGGCTAAAGGAAAGGTTGGCTCTAGACTCTTCTGGCTTCTCAGTGCAGACACAAAAAAAACCTAACAAACTAGGTTGGAAATGCACTAGAGGTTAGCGTTGGGGGTCATTCAATGGTGTTGGGGGGGCACTCATTGTGATTCAGGCAAGGGGAGGAGAAATCAGTTCAGCACTCAGCCTGTAACCAACAAAGTGAGACAACACAGAGTGAAGGTAAGAAACATGAGGAAGGACGACTTGCATGCTAAGAAGATCCCTTATCTGCTTGCTTGGTTGTTTTGTTTTAAGCAACCCCATTTTAGTCACCATTCCACAGTAAACTCTGATTAACTGTCTAACAAGTCTCTTATCCATGCTGGAGGTCTGCTCCTATTGCCAAGACTATGGATTGATGCCAACTCCCGCTGGTCATGGTTAGATGCCAATAATCGCTACCGGACTTTCATCATTTCTGTTCAGGGCATAATTGACTAATGATGATAGGACAGCAGAACCTGGGTGCTTTAAAACAATTATATTTTGCATACTCTTTGGGCGTGATCAGTGCCACATTAAGGTCCACATGGGCCTGGAGCTGAAATTGCTGAATGGACTATTGTGTGCCACCACAGGGGTGTGACTAGTCCTGTGGCAGTGTGACTAGTGATGTGGGGGTGTGACCTGTGCTGTGGGGCAGCATCCAGGGGTCTCCGCATGTGTCTTTATCTGCCTATGTCTGTATGTGCTCCTGTATGTCCATATGTGCCCAGAGTATGAGTATATGTGCTCTGCTATGTCTTTATGTGCCTACGTCTGAATGTGCTCCTGTATGTCCATATGTACCGATGTCTTTATGTGCTCCTATATGTCCGTAAACCTCTCTTCATTCAGTCCAACCCTAATCTTCCCCTTCCACCACCTAATTCTAACCTCCCCCTCCCGCAGCCTAACACTAACCTTCACCCTATGCCTAACCCTAACCTCCCCTCCTACAGCCTAACCCTAACCTTTTCTGCCATACTTATATTAGTAAAAAGGGGGGGGGGGAGAAAATGGGGGAGAAGGGGAGACAGACAGAGGGGGTAGACAGAGAGAGAGAGGGTAGAGAAGTGGAAGAGATATAAAGGAGGTAGGTACAGAGAGAGAGACACACAAAGAGTTAAAGGGGGAGACACAGAGAAGACATAGGCAGAGAGAGGGAAAAGGGGTGATATAGAGAGGGAGTAGGGGGAAACAGAGAAGAGGGAGAGAGAGGGAGGGGAAGAGAGAAAGGGGAGACAGAGAAAGAGGACGGTGACAGAAAGATAGAGAGAAGGGGAGGAGACAGAGAGAGAAGGGAGAGATACACAGAGAAGGGGGAGACAGAGAGAGAGGGGGGTGAGAGAAGTGGGGGAGACACAGAGAGAGAAGTGGGGGAGACACAAAAAGAGAGAAGGGGGAGACACACAGAGAGAGAAGGGGGGGAGACAGAGAGAGAGAAGGGGGGGGAGACAGAGAGATAGAAGGGGGGGAGACAGAGAGAGAGAAGGGGGGGGAGACAGAGAGAGAGAGAGGGGGGGAGACAGAGAGAGAGAGAGGGGGGGAGACAGAGAGAGAGATAAGGGGGGGAGACAGAGAGAGAGAAGGGGGAGAGACGGAGAGAGAGAGGGGAGAGACAGAGAGAAGGGGGGAGACGGAGTGAAAGAATGGGTCAGACAGAGAGAGCGAGGGAGGGAGAATAGGGGTGAGACAGAGAGATTGAAGTGGGGAAACACACATAGGGCAGGATGTACTAAAGGGAAAATGCATTTTCGTATGTACTAACACCTGGCTGCCGCGTTTTTGGCCATGATGATGGTGATACTCTATATAAGCCTATGGGCTTCTTATCGCCAGCCGCCGCCTCCGCTGCACCCCACCGCAGACGCCGACCCCCCTCCCTCCCGGCATACCTTCCTCCAGGAAGCCTGGACCCGGAAGGTAAACTCCTCCCCCCTAGCAACGCAGCCGGAGGTACTTCCAGCTGCAGGGAGGAGGAGGCGCCGGGGACAGCCTGCTGCCTGCTTCCCGGCAGGTGAGCAGGTGGAGAGCCCAGGGAGGTGACTGAGACCCCCCGCACACCACCTCACAGGTATCGTGGCGGGCCTCCGTCACCACATTGCTATGTTTATTGCATATATTAGTACATATGCGATCAACATCGCTGTGATGGGCGGCGATGTATGTTAATACATCCTGCCCATAGAGAGAAGGGGGCAGACACAGAGAGTGAGTAAGAGAAGGAAGCAGACACACACAGAGAGAGAAGGGGGCAGACACAGAGAGAGTGTGAGAGAAGGGGGCAGACAGAGAGAGAGAGACAAGGGGCAGACACAGAGAGAGTGAGAGAAGGGGGCAGACACAGAGAGCGAGTGAGAGAAGGGGGAAGACACAGAGAGAGAGAGAGAGACAAGGGGGCAGACACAGAGAGAGAAAGAAGGTGTAAGACTCACAGAGAGAGAAAGAAGGGGGAAGACCCACAGAGAGAGAAGGGGGAGACCCACAGAGAGAGAGAGAGAGAAAGGGAAGACCCAGAGAGAGAGAGAGGGGGGAGAAACAGAGGTGAGAGAGCGAGAGAAGGGGGAGTGAGAAAGGGAGAAGTTTGAGAGAAAGAGAGAGAGTGGGAAGAAAAAAGGAGGGATACACACAGAGCGAAAAGTGGGATATAGAGAGAGAAAGAGAAGGGGGAGACACAGAGAGAGGTAGGGACACAGAGAGAAGAGGTGAAAGAGAAGGGGGGAGACACAAAGAGAGAGGGGGGGCAGAAAAAGGGTTGAGACAGGCTTCCACTAACCCCCCCATACAGGTGATTAATGATCCACTAACACCCCCCCACCCCTCTCCACATACAGGTGAAACTTTGCACCTTCAATAGCAGCGACTCCCTGTCATTGACGCCGGCAGCTGCGGGTAATCCACACCGGCAGCAACGGTTCCCCATATATAGGGAACTGGCAGTAGCGGGCCCCCCTCATGGGCGCCAGCAGCAGCGGGTCTCCGTCATCGGCGCCGGCAGCAGTGGGTCCCCGTCATCGGATTCAACAGCAGCGGGACCCTTTCGTTTGTATCTCACGGCGTTGAGCCGTTGCAACAGCACGCGGCAGCATCCGAGAGGGGGAGGAAACATGAATGGAGGGGCTGCATCACTTCAGCCCGAGGTGCAGTACATCCACACAGAGGCACAGGGAGGTCATTTAACTGCGCTGCACTAGTAGCACTACTGAAGTGTATGTGGGCGGTAGGTGGGGAAGGGGGTGAATGAAGGCGTGAGCAGAACCAGCAGCCAGAATGCGAGCAGGACAGAATGCAATGCAGGCAGAGACACAGGAATATCATGTTTCATGAGCTACCGACAGTCGTCTGACCAGAGGAGAGATAGGAAGGTGGAGAGCGCTGTAAGTAACACAGGGATCCCAGCTTCTCCTCCTCCCTGCCTGGGTGTCTCTGTCCTATGTAAACTGTTATGCAACTAAACCATTTGGGTCTAGAGATAGACACAGACACACACACCTCCTAAATCCTGTCCAAGTGTGGAAGTAGTACAGAGGCTGCTGCTGCTATTCTTGCATGTGAAAAGATAAATTATTTTTCAGTCTGCAGTATCCTCTTCTTCATCCGGATCCGGAATTGGTGGTGTGCTTGGTGGTGGTGGTGGACGTCTTCTTGGAGATCTTGTTGGTGCTGCTGGTCGAGTCTGCCTGTAGAAGGGGTACATCCCTTGATGCCCTTGGTATTGTTGAGATTGTCCATACCAGGGTGTTGGTGATGTAAGGGCATATGGTGGGGATCTCTGTGCAGCTGGTGGTGGTGGTCTTGATGTTGGTTGTGGTGCTCCTGGAAGTTTTTCCGCGAAGAGTTGCATGGAAGTCGCGATGAGGCTGGAGCTTGCTGCTGTTTGGTGTTGGCTGGCTGCCATCCATGGCGGCGAATTGACACGCCGAGTTGTCAACCAATTTGCAGACGGATGTTGTCAGAATCCGAAGAGTGTCCATGATGGTGTGTCGATCCTCTTGCTGGGTCTTCTGAATTTCTTTAAGAGTGTTGGCCATACTTTCCATTGTCATCCTCATGGTCTCCATTTGGCTGTTGATGGAATCTCTGAATGAGTCCTGACGCTGCTGCATCTCCGCAGCCTACATGTCTATATACTAATGACTCACCAAGAGGTGTGGAAGCAGTTGGCTGTGGATCCACATCCTCTTTGTCCGAGTCTTCTTGAAGTCCGGTCTGAAGTACGGTCCAATTCCTGATGCCAATCCGGAGCTGCTTTGAGGCATTTCGTCTGTTTAAAAAAAAGACAATAAACAAAGGGAAAAAAAATTGTATACAATTTTTTGGCAATCTAAAAAAAAACATTGCATTCACAGTTCTTCCTTCTTGGGTCTGAGGTCCTGCTGCTCCAGGGACATCTATGACTCAACCCGTGTCTTCTCCCGATACTCTTCTGCTGGTGACTGAAGCTGGGTCTGTTTGGCTGGCTTCAAATCCCTCGAAAGTGTCCTCCATGACTCCTGTGGACTCAAACTCACTGGGGATGGTTTGCTTGTCGAGTGTCATGGTTTCATCCAGGTCTGTGGCAGGAGGCTCTTCGGAAACATGCTGTTCCCTCCTGGTTGCTCTTTGATCCTCGGTGGCAGATGTTCTTTGTGTAGCCGTCCTCTGTGCTCCTGCTGTCTTCTTTGGTCTCCTCCTTGGTGGTTCCTCCTCATCATGAACTCGACCTCTTCGTGAGGAGTTGACATTTCCTGCTGTTCCTTGTTTCATTATTGTGTTCATTCTTCTTCGGATGGTATTCTCCTAGGATGTCCATCAGAGGTTCAAATCGAGTTCACCTCCGGTTCCCATCTTATGGCGTCGCTGCATTCCCATCTTCTTCTTAACTTGTCTTCTGCAGTCGCTGTATCTCTTCATGCAGTTTTGGAAGTCCCGACGGATTCCAGCAACTGCAGTCACTTTGTTGGCAATGTTGTTCCAAATCTTCCTTTTAACTTTCGGTGCAGTGCTCTGTGCCCTTGGTCCGTAAAGCATGTCATAGGATCTGTCCACATCTTCGCCCAAGACACTGCTCTCCGATTCACTGTAACGTGTTATCTTCTGAGTCTTCCTTCCGGGTTCTTCTGGTGTGCTGTCGTCATCGGAAGGTTCTTCTTGACGACTTGTTGTCTTTTAAGGGAAAAAAAACCCCATAGATTTTCAAAATGACCTGTGGGTGTTCCTACCGGTATGTGAGTGTACCTGGCAGTGCGCAAACTGACTAGTGGGTGTGCCTACCGGTATGTGAGTGTATCTGGCAGTGCGCAAACTGACCTGTGGGCAGAGCCGGCCTTAGGCATAGGCAAACTAAGCAAATGTCTAGGGCATTTGGAATGTCTAGGGGCATTCTGCTGATTAAAATTATATGCGGCATGCCTATATTCTGTGTGTGACTGCGGCTGTATATGCTTATGAAATGCTAAGTACGTTGCAGTGTATTCCTGGATGTAACGTAGCATTTCATATGCAGATAGAGCCACAGTCACACACAGAATATAGGCATGCTACAAATCATTTTAATCAGCAGAAGCTGCTTGTTTTCATTAGTCACATAGGAATGCAAATAAAACGCATTTTCTGCAAAAAAAAAGGTGCCCAACATTAGCAGAGCTGGACGGGAGCTGCATGACCTATTGAGGCAAGATGTATGAGGACACATCTGTATCCAAGCAGAGACATAGGACACAGTGTTAGCGGCCGTGTGAGTAGGTTCGTTGTGCAATAGTGTTTGGCATATGTGTAATGGGCATTATGTGTGTCATGTGTATAAATGCATTAATAATGTGCGACATGTGTGTAAGGGACATTATGTGTGTCTTTATGTGTATAAGGGCATTAACAAAGGTTGGCATAATGTGTAAGGGACATTACTGTGTGGTATTATGTGTATAAAGGCATTACTAATGTGTGGCATTATGTGTATAAGGTGCTGTACTGTGTGGCATAATTTGAATTTGGGGTACTTTTGTGTAGTTATGCTCCTTCCCACCAAGAGCACACAACTTTTCAGGCTGCGCACCGAATGTGCGCACTGTTTCTATTTAAAATATAGGGGGTAGGAGCACCAAAATGAGGACTGCTATGACTGAGGGGTGATAGTGATGGGAAAAGGGTGCATGGTCAGAGGCGGAAATAGCAGCGGTGCTAGGGGGCACCAGCCAAAGTCTTGCCTAGGGCATCATACTTCTTAGGGCCGGCTCTGCCTGTGGGTGTGCCTACCGGTATGTGAGTGTACCTGACAGTGCGCAAACTGACCTGTGGGTGTGCCTACCAGTATGTGAGTGTACCTGACAGTGCGCAAACTGACCTGTGGGTGTGCCTACCGATATGTGAGTGTACCTGGCTGTGCGCAAACTGACCTGTGGGTGTGCCTACCGGTATGTGAGTGTACCTGACAGTGCGCAAACTGACCTGTGGGTGTGCCTACCGGTATGTGAGTGTACCTGGCAGTGCGCAAACTGACCTGTGAGTGTACCTGGCAGTGCGCAAACTGACCTGTGGGTGTGCCTACCAGTATGTGAGTGTACCTGGCAGTGCGTAAACTGACCTGTGGGTGTGCCTACCAGTATGTGAGTGTACCTGGCAGTGCGCAAACTGACGTGTGGGTGTGCCTACCGGTATGTGAGTGTGACTGTCTGCAAGTCTGGGAAGTGAGTATTATATAAGTACCTGGCTCGGCGTTGTACTTCCTTGTTTTGGACGATGTTGGCGATCTTTGAATGCCCTCGTTTGACTTGTCATCTCTTCCTCAAGACTAAGATCCTCGTCAGATGTTTCTTCACGACGACTTGTATGCTTTTAGAAAACAATAAAAAATACAATACATTAATTCAGTGACCTGGGGGTATGCCTAGGTGCAAGTCAGTACCTAGCAGTGCGCAAACGAACCTGTGGGTGTTCCTGTGCATGTTAGTGTGGCTGCATGTGCCAAAAATGCTTTTATAATTACCTGGCTTGGCCTCTTCTTGGATGACCTGTGAAGGTGTCCATATTGTTTGGATGGCCTCTGTTGACTAGCCATCTCCTCCTCCTGGGTTGGGTCCCACTCCTCTACGCTGCCCAAGGATTCTTCTGTGAAGGGGGGACACGTTGTCATTTGTCTCTGGACATTTCAGTTATATATTTTTTTTTTATTATCACACAAGCAGCAACAATAACACTACATACAGTACACCCCCCTCCCCCCACTTACATTAGACCAGTGTTTCCTAACCGCGGTCCTCAAGGCACACTAACAGTCCTGGTTTTAGTGATATCCAGGCTTGAACATAGGTGACTTAATTAATAGCTCAGTTCTTTTGATTTAACCATCTGTGCTGAAGGCTGGATATCACTAAAACCTGCACTGTTGGTGTGCCTTGAGGACCGTGGTTGGGAATGCCTGCATTAGACAGTCAAAGATAAAACAAGCGCACAATTTAAACTACAACCCCACCCAATCTGCATTAAAGTACCCCAAAGTCAGCCAAACACCCCAACACTACATGATGCAATAGCCCAAACCAGAAAAAAAACTTCATAAAAACAGCCTAAAAGCACTCTAGCTGTTGTGGCACTACACAGCCCAGCATGCCCTGCCACCTAAAAAAACTTAAAAGCAGCCCTGCATCCATCTTAAAGCACAGATCCCACCCAAACGGCAAAGTACCCCAAAGTCCCCCCACCATTGCATGATGCACCAAGTCCAAACTGGAAACCATAAAAAAAAAAAACACCCACACATCAGCATCCATTTTGTAATTAAAAAAAAATGACCACGCCCAAACAGCATCAAAGAACCCCAAAGTCAGCCAAACACCCCACAATTACATGATACAATACCCCAAACAGCTTAAAATTTTTTTAAAACAGCCCTGCATCCATTTAAAAAAATAAATAAATCAGCATCCATTTTGAATAAAAACAAATGACCCCGCCCAAACAGCATCAAAGTACCCCAAAGACAGCCAAACACCCCAGCATTACATGATGCAATACCCCAAACCAGAAAAAAACCAACACATTTTAAAAATAGCCTAAAGCCCTCTAGCTGTTGTGGAACTACACAGCCCAGCATGCCCAGCCACCTAAACAAGTTAAAAGCAGCCCTGATGCAAAACCCCAGACAGCATAAAACATTTTAAAATCAGCTCTGCATCCATTTTAAACACACAAACCCCACACAAACAGCCCCAAAGTACCCCAAATTCAGACCTACACGGCTACACCCCAAAATTACATGATGCAATACCCCCAAACAGCATAACACATTTTAAAGCAGCCCTGCACACATTATAAACATACACAAACCCCACACAAACAGCCCCAAAGTACCCCAAATTCAGTCCTACACCCCAAAATTACATGATGCAATACCCCCAAACAGCATAACACATTTGAAAACACCTCTACACACATTTTAGACATACCCCAAACACATCAGAGCAAGCCCAAAGTACACTACATACATGCACCCCTCCCCCAACCATACATTACATGCTGCACAAAAACATCATACAAACCACCCCAAATGATCTCAGAAAAGCACCCATGCAGTACACATGCAACGCCATACACACATATCCCACAGTGGGTACTTACCTAAATGTGCAGAAAACAGTCCAAAAACGACCTCTCCTCTGTCCAACCCTCTCTGTAGATGAAGAAGGCATGCTGGGCGTTTAGTTCACCAGGGTGCACTGTACCACAGCAAAAGCAACCAAATCGGCACTACTGTAGCACCTCTCTCCACTTTGCAGGTTACCAAAATGGTGGCAGGAGCATGCAGCAAACAGCCCTTTTAACTTATTCCCAATGGCGGGAATCCGACAGCAATCCGACTGATTGGCCGCATTCCGACAAGTGGAGTGTCGGAATGCAAATGCATTGACTAGACCGGAATCAGTGACACACGTCACTGATTCTGACTGTCGAGTCCTGTCGGAATGGCAGCCTTTCGGAAACTATGCCATTTCCGACAGCTATTGAATACACCCCATAGTGTGCCCAGCTTGCAAAAAAACACATATATACATATGCACTGCTGTTTAAAGATTCACAATCACCAAGCCTCTGTGCAGCAGGTAGCGTCCTACAATGCGTCTCACTACCGCTGTGGGTGGATCCGTTTAGGGTTTGCTGCAATTACCGTCCAGGAATTGTGTCCCTGTCTGTGCGCCAAATGTAACAGGAATCACATAGACTGATTATAATCCAACACACTTTATTTCCACTTCAGGTAGGCTGACCATATTAGCCCTTTAAACTGGGACGCTCATGAATTACACAGGTTCTGTGCCATACTTACCGACATTGACGCGATTTGCACCATTTTAACCCCATCTCCACTCGACGGACCCGCGAATGCGGGAGGTTATCTCTCCATCCTGCTCGCATCACTAGGGTGCAAGCAGGATGCGGGAGACCTGCCCAATCTTCCGGGGGTGCGGGGGGCTACCCCAAAAAAACGGGAGCCTCCCGCAGCTTCCGGGAGAGTAGGTAAGTATGTTCTGTGGCTGATTAAAACCAGGTGACATGCAGGCTTGAAGACAGCCAGCCACATAACCTGTGTAATTCATGAGTGTCCCAGTTTAAAGGGGTAGTATGGTCAGCCTACGTACCTCAAGCAGGATACAGCTTCACATGCATGTTTTGCAGGTCAGGTTTTACAGTCAGTTCTTAAAACAACAGTATAACATTGCAAGTTCTGATAATCACAAACAGTGCATATTCCAAATAGCTACTAATTTAACCCCAGACCCCCCCCAAACTACCACATGGCCACTTGACGGCATCAGGAGCAATGACCTACTGAACAAACACATTTTTAAAGACAGCAGACATGGTGAAATGATTAGTCCAACTGTGACTTACAACAGTCTGCTAAAACCCAGACTGGATTCCATCAGACTTGTTGCTGCTGTTCCAATCCTACAGAAGCCACATTACCCTCATGTGGAATCATAACGTCCCTGCAACAATAACTATCTATATGTATTTGTCACAAAAACTATTGGTTATATTAATCTGGCAGTCTTTTAGACCTGAGAAATGTTAAAATTATAATAAGAAAGTAATCAATCTGCTGATTATTCTAATGGAGCACATAAGAGCATTTGCATATAAAAGTAGATTACTGTACTTTTTTTTGTTCCACTTATGTCTGAAACATGGTAGAAATATCAAACACAATGTATTTCAGTAATGTGTATTAACTGGTAAGACTCGAGTATGCTATAGAATACAGGAAAAATTGTGATGAATGAACATTTATATCCCATGTACTATACATGGTACAAAAAAAAAACTCAATGATTCTTCTCCCTGGAAAGCAACAGATAATTTGCACAAGCTTATATTGTATAAACAAAATGCTAAATATGTAATAGAGATGAACTAATAAAAATAATAATAAACCTAAATACTGTGTGTCCGTCTCAGAAAAAGGGGATTGGCATTTGTAACCAGCTACTTGTTTATTTTGATCAATAACACTTTTAAAATAGCATACTTACAGTAAAACAACTGAAAATGAATTAATTAGCTCATGCTTTAATATTCTTTAGAAATCTGCAACACATGATTCTCATATAATATATTATTATTTATTTTTTATTTATTACCATTTATATAGCGCAGACACATTCCGCAGCGCTTTTACAGAGAATATTTGCCCATTCACATCAGTCCCTGCCCCAGTGGAGCTTACACTCTATGGGGGTCATTCAGACCCGATCGCTCGCTGCAGTTTATCGCAGCGATTGGGTCGGAACTGCGCATGTGCCGCCTTTCCCTAGTGATCGCCTTGTGGTCGCTGGGCGGCATTATGGGGGCGCGGTCTGGCCAACGCAGACGTGGCCGGACCGTACAGGGGGCGGGCCGCAGCGGCTCATGACATCACACGCAGCTGCTGCGACCAGGGGCAGCGACGATCAACTCCCGGCCAGCCACAGGAGCTGCGCTGGCCGGGAGTTACTCCACAAGTACAAAAGCATCACCGCTGTGCAATGCTTTTGTACTTGTGCGGGGGTAGCCGGACTGACATGCGGGGTGGACTAGCCCTGTGCTGGGCGTCCCCCCAAACGTCAGGGAAGATGATCGTAGTTGTGCTAAATTTAGCACAGCTACGATCAATTCGGAATGACACCCTATATTCCCTACTACATGTGCACGCACACACATTCACGCTAGGGTCAATTTTGTTGGGAGCCGATTAACCTACCAGTATATTTTTGGATTGTGGGAGGTACCTGGAGGAAACCAATGCAAATACAGGGAGAATATACAAACTCCACATAGTTAGGGCCACATTGGGGATCAAACCCATGACCTCAGTGCTGTGAGGCAGTAATGCTAACCATTACACCATCCATACTGCCTGTACGGATTATATGGCACTATGACAACTTCTCTTCTATTCAGCATGTTCCCCTTGATAAATGTGGCCCATTGTACTTCTACAATTCAGAGCTTGAAGAAGTTCCCACTTGAATGAGTTTCTGTTAAAAGGTTTATCAGATAATTACTTTGCAATTTCATCGACACTGATAGCATGTGAAAGTGAGAAACTGGAATCATTTTCAAGCTAGACTGGAGCATATTACTTGATTAAATCACTCTTAAATTTATGTTTCCAACAAGAAAAGGTTTTTCTCTATCGTCCTAGTGGATGCTGGGGTTCCTGAAAGGACCATGGGGATTAGCGGCTCCGCAGGAGACAGGGCACAAAAGTAAAGCTTTCCGATCAGGTGGTGTGCACTGGCTCCTCCCCCTATGACCCTCCTCCAAGCCAGTTAGATTTTTGTGCCCGGCCGAGAAGGGTGCAATCTAGGTGGCTCTCCTAAAGAGCTGCTTAGAAAAGTTTAGCTTAGGTTTTTTACTTTACAGTGAGTCCTGCTGGCAACAGGATCACTGCAACGAGGGACTTAGGGGAGAAGAAGTGAACTCACCTGCGTGCAGGATGGATTGGCTTCTTGGCTACTGGACATCAGCTCCAGAGGGACCATCACAGGTACAGCCTGGATGGTCACCGGAGCCTTGCCGCCGGCCCCCTTGCAGATGCTGAAGTAAGAAGAGGTCCAGAATCGGCGGCAGAAGACTCCTCAGTCTTCTAAAGGTAGCGCACAGCACTGCAGCTGTGCGCCATTTTCCTCTCAGCACACTTCACACGGCAGTCACTGAGGGTGCAGGGCGCTGGGAGGGGGGCGCCCTGGGAGGCAAATGAATACCTATTTTGGCTAAAAATACCTCACATATAGCCTCCGGAGGCTATATGGAGATATTTAACCCCTGCCAGAATCCGTTAAGAGCGGGAGACGAGGCCGCCGAAAAAGGGGCGGGGCCTATCTCCTCAGCACACAGCGCCATTTTCCCTCACAGAAAGGCTGGAGGGAAGGCTCCCAGGCTCTCCCCTGCACTGCACTACAGAAACAGGGTTAAAACAGAGAGGGGGGGCACTAATTTGGCGTTAGAAATATATAAAAAATGCTATAAGGGAAAACACTTATATAAGGTTGTCCCTATATAATTATAGCGTTTTTGGTGTGTGCTGGCAAACTCTCCCTCTGTCTCTCCAAAGGGCTAGTGGGTCCTGTCCTCTATCAGAGCATTCCCTGTGTGTGTGCTGTGTGTCGGTACGTGTGTGTCGACATGTAGGAGGACGATGTTGGTGAGGAGGCGGAGCAATTGCCTGTAATGGTGATGTCACTCTCTAGGGAGTCGACACCGGAATGGATGGCTTATTTAGGGAATTACGTGATAATGTCAACACGCTGCAAGGTCGGTTGACGACATGAGACGGCCGACAAACAATTAGTACCGGTCCAGACGTCTCAAAAACACCGTCAGGGGTTTTTAAAACGCCCGTTTACTTTAGTCGGTCGACACAGACACAGACAGGGACACTGAATCCAGTGTCGACGGTGAATAAACAAACGTATTCCTTATTAGGGCCACACGTTAAAGGCAATGAAGGAGGTGTTACATATTTCTGATACTACAAGTACCACAAAAGAGGGTATTATGTGGGATGTGAAAAAACTACCATAGTTTTTCCTGAATCAGATAAATTAAATAAAGTGTGTGATGATGCGTGGGTTCCCCCCGATAGAAAATTATGGGCGGTATACCCTTTCCCGCCAGAAGTTAGGGCGCGTTGGGAAACACCCCTTAGGGTGGATAAGGCGCTCACACGCTTATCAAAACAAGTGGCGGTACCGTCTATAGATAGGGCCGTCCTCAAGGACCAGCTGACAGGAGGCTGGAAAATATCATAAAAAGTATATACACACATACTGGTGTTATACTGCGACCAGCGATCGCCTCAGCCTGGATGTGCAGAGCTGGGGTGGCTTGGTCGGATTCCCTGACTAAAAATATTGATACCCTTGACAGGGACAGTATTTTATTGACTATAGAGCATTTAAAGGATGCATTTCTATATATGCGAGATGCACAGAGAGATATTTGCACTCTGGCATCAAGAGTAAATGCGATGTCCATAACTGCCAGAAGATGTTATGGACACGACAGTGGTCAGGTGATGCAGATTCCAAACGGCACAAAGGTGTATTGCCGTATAAAGGAAGAGGAGTTATTTGGGGTCGGTCCATCGGATCTGGTGGCCACGGCAACTGCTGGAAAATCCACCGTTTTTACCCTAAGTCACATCTCTGCAGAAAAAGACACCGTCTTTTCAGCCTCAGTCCTTTCGTCCCTATAAGATCATATCTGCCCAGGGATAGAGGAAAGGGAAGAAGACTGCAGCAGGCAGCCCATTCCCAGGAACAGAAGCGTTCCACCGTTTCTGTCAAGTTCTCAGCATGGCGCTGAGACCGTACAGGACCCCTGGATCCTACAAGTAGTATCCCAGGGGTACAGATTGGAATGTCGAAAAGGCTCCTGAAGTCTGCTTTACCAAGGTCTCCCTCCGACAAGGAGGCAGTATGGGAAAAAATTCACAAGCTGTATTCCCAGCAGGTGATAATTAAATTACCCCTCCTACTACAAGAAAAGGGGTATTATTCCACACTATATTGTGGTACTGAAGCCAGAAGGCTAGGTGAGACTTATTCTAAAAAATTTTTTGAACACTTACAAAGGTTCAAATCAAGATGGAGTCACTCAGAGCAGTGATAACGAACCAGGAAGAAGGGGACTATATAGTGTCCCGGGACATCAGGGATGCTTACCTCTATGTCCCAAATTTGCCCTTCTCACTAAGGGTACCTCAGGTTCGTGGTGCAGAACTGTCACTATCAGTTTCAGACGCTGCCGTTTGGATTGTCCACGGCACCCCGGGTCTTTACCAAGGTAATGGCCGGAATGATGATTCTTCTTCGAAGAAAAGGCGTCTTAATTATCCCTTACTTGGACGATCTCCTGATAAGGGCATAGTCCAGGGAACAGTTGGAGGTCGGAGTAGCACTATCTAGGATACTGCTACAACAGCACGGGTGGATTCTAAATATTCCAAAATCGCAGCTGATCCCGACGACACGTCTGCTGTGCCTAGGGATGATTCTGGACACAGTCCAGAAAAAGGTGTTTCTCCCGGAAGAGAAAGCCAGGGAGTTATCCGAGCTAGTCAGGAACCTCCTAAAAACAGTGCATCATTGCACAAGGGTCCTGGTAAAAATGGTGGCTTCCTACGAAGTAATTCCATTCGGCAGATTTCACGCAAGAACTTTTCAGTGGGATCTGCTGGACAAATGGTCCGGATCGCATCTTCAGATGCATCAGCGGATAACCCTATATCCAAGGACAAGGGTGTCTCTCCTGTGGTGGTTATAGAGTGCTCATCTTCTAGAGGGCCGCAGATTCGGCATTCAGGATTGGATGCTGGTGACCACGGAGCCCAGCCCGAGAGGCTGGGGAGCAGTCACACAAGGAAAAAATTTCCAGGGAGTGTGATCAAGTCTGGAGACTTTTCTCCACATAAATATACTGGAGCTAAGGGTAAATTTATAATGCTCTAAGCTTAGCAAGACCTCTGCTTCAAGGTCAGCCGGTATTGATCCAGTGGGAAAAACATCACGGCAGTCGCCCACGTAAACAGACAGGGCGACACAAGAAGCAGGAGGGCAATGGCAAAAACTGCAAGGACTTTTCGCTGGGCGGAAAATCATGTGATAGCACTGTCAGCAGTGTTTCATCCCGGGAATGGAAACTGGGAAGCAGACTTCCTCAGCAGGCACGACCTCCACCCGGGAGAGTGGAAACTTCATCGGAAAGTTTTTTCCACATGATTGTAAACCGTTGGGAAATACCAAAGGTGGACATGATGGCGTCCCGTCTGAACAAAAAACGGGACAGGTATTGCGCCAGGTCAAGAGACCCTCAGGCAATAGCTGTGGACGTTCTGGTAACACCGTGGGTGTACCAGTCGGTGTATGTGTTCCCTCCTCTGCTTCTCATACCTAAGGTGCTGAGAATTATAAGACGTAGAGGAGTAAGAACTATACTCATAACTCCGGTTTGGCCAAGAAGGACTTGGTACCCGGAACTTCAAGAGATGCTTACAGAGGTCTTATGGCCTCTGCCGCTAAGAAGGGACTTGCTTCAGCAAGTACCATGTCTGTTCCAAGACTTACCGCAGCTGCGTTTTGTCGGCATGGCGGTGGAAAGCCGGATCCTAAGGGAAAAAGGCATTCCGGAAGAGGTCATTCCTACCCTGGTCAAAGCCAGAAAGGAGGTGACCGCACAACATTATCACCACATGTGGCGAAAATATGTTGCGTGGTGTGAGGCCAGGAAGGCCCCACAAAGAAATTTCAACTCGGTCGTTTCCTGCATTTCCTGCAAACAGGAGTGTCTATGGGCCTCAAATTGGGGTCCATTAAGGTTCAAATTTCGGCCCTGTCGATTTTCTTCCAGAAAGAATTGGCTTCAGTTCCTGAAGTCCAGAAGTTTGTCAAGGGAGTATTGCATATACAACCCCCTTTTGTGCCTCCAGTGGCACTGTGGGATCTCAACGTAGTTCTGGGATTCCTCAAATCACATTGGTTTAAAACCAGTCAAATCTGTGGATTTGAAGCATCTCACATGAAAAGTGACCATGCTCTTGGCCCTGGCCTGGACCAGGCGAGTGTCAAATTGGTGGTTTTTTCTCAAAAAAGCCCATATCTGTTTGTCCATTCGGACAGGGCAGAGCTGCGGACTCGTCCCCAGTTCTCTCCCTAAGGTGGTGTCAGTGTTTCACCTGAACCAGCTTTTTATGGTGCCTTGCACCTACTAGGGACTTGGAGGACTCCAAGTTGCTAGATGTTGTCAGGGCCCTGAAAATATGTTCCAGGACGGCTGGAGTCAGGAAAACTGACTTGCTGTTATCCTGTATGCACCCAACAAACTGGGTGCTCTTGCTTCTAAGCAGACTATTGCTAGTTGGATGTGTAATACAATTCAGCTTGCACATTCTGTGGCAGGCCTGCCACAGCCAAAATATGTAAATGCCCATTCCACAAGGAAGGTGGGCTCATCTTGGGCGGCTGCCCGAGGGGTCTCGGCTTTACAACTTTGCCGAGCAGCTACTTGGTCAGGGGCAAACACGTTTGCTAAATTCTACAAATTTGATACCCTGGCTAAGGAGGACCTGGAGTTCTCTCATTCGGTGCTGCAGAGTCATCCGCACTCTCCCGCCCGTTTGGGAGCTTTGGTATAATCCCCATGGTCCTTTCAGGAACCATCAGCTCAGAACTGTCAGAAACCAGTAGTGCCCAGGTACATCCATCTACTTTTTGGAGGTCTGGCGAAAAGTGGTCTTCATGGAAGAATTTTAGCCAACAAGCCATACCTGCAACATGGAAACTCAACTGTGCCAGGAAACATATTAACTGGGGTGCAGAATAATGGCAGCAGGTGCTCTCGACTAATGGGTCAAGATTTTAAATATTTGGTTGTAACAGAAGGCAGTTTGTTAACCAAAGGGCTGGAGAGTGGTCCAATAATGAGTGTCTGCAGGCAATAGTGAAGCATGGTGGAGGTTCCTTGAAAGTTTGGGGCTGCATTTCAGCAAATGGAGTTGGGTATTTGGTCAGGATTAATGGTGTACTCAAGGCTGAGAAATACAGGCAGGTACTTATCCATCTTGCATTACCATCAGGGAGGCATCTGATTAGCTCCAAATTTATTCTGCAACATGACAACGATCCCAAACATACAGCCAATGTCATTGAAAACTATCTTCAAAGTACAGAACAACTAGGAGTCCTGGAAGTGATGATATGGTCCCCACAGAACCCTGATCTCAACATCATCGAGTCTGTCTGGGATTACATAAGAGACAGAAGGATTTGAGCTAGCCTGCATTGATAGAAGGTCTCTGGTTAGTTCTCCAAGATGATTGGAACAACCTCCCTGCTGAGTTCCTTCAAAAACAGTGTGCAAGTGTACCTAGAAAAATTTATGCTGATTTGAAGGCAAGGGGTGGTGAAACCAAATATTGATTTGTTTTCTTTTTTTCTCTTACATCCTAGAGGATGCTGGGGTCTCCAAAAGGACCATGGGGTATAGACAGATCCGCAGGAGCTTGGGCACACTATAAAGACTTAAACTGGGTGTGAACTATCTCCTCCCTCTATGCCCTTCCTCCAGACCTCAGTTAGACTTTGTGCCCAGGATTGAAGGGACACACACTAGGGGAGCTCTACTGAGTTTCTCTAAAAGACTTTATGTTTAGGTTTTTTATTTTCAGGGAGACCTGCTGGCTACAGGCTCCCTGCAGCGTGGGAGTGAGGGGAAAGAAGCAGGACCTACTTCTTCTTAGTTAAGGGCTCTGCTTCTCAGGCTACTGGACACCATTTGCTCCAGAGGGTTCGATCACTTGGTGCGCCTAGCTGCTTGTTCCCGGAGCCGCGCCGTCACCCCCCTCACAGAAGCCAGAAGACAAAAGCCGGGTGAGTATTAGAAGAACAGAATACTTCCGTGACGGCAGAAGACTTCAGTAACGGAGGTAACATGCGGCGGTCGTGCTACGCTCCATGCTCCCACACACCAACACACTCACAGGGTGCAGGGCGCTGGGGGGGGGAGCGCCCTGGGCAGCAATGTTACTGAGGCTTTTTTACACATAATAGGCTGACTTGTCTGGATATTCGGAGCCCGGGCACCGTGGCCGCTACCCCCGCCAGCATGTCGCAGAGGTACCGCTGCGCGCCGATGCTCCCACACACCAACAGCTGGTATCGGGTGCAGGGCGCAGGGGGGGAGCGCCCTGGGCAGAATGTTTACATTGGTTTTACAATCCCAGAGACCATATACAGTGGGTATCCACTGTATATGCTCCCCTACCTGCATAAAAAGTTTTTTACATAGTGGGCTACCGCGCGCCGATAAGGGGCGGGGCTTAGCCCTCACAGCAAGAGACAGCGCCATTTTATGCAATGTCCCCGCCAAAATCTGTGTATAGCACAAACAAGGGGGGGCACATTTTGTTAGTGTTGTGTAGGAATGTATAACACTATTTAATTGGAAATGGGCATGTACTCATGGTTGTGTTTACTCTCTGTGTGCTCCCTGTCAGATATACACTTGTGTCGACATGTGTGAATGTTCTGTCACTAACGCCTCTGGGGCTCATTGTCGGCATCGCCGACGCCTGTTTGGTACTTGATACAGAGTCAACAGGTCGGTTGTGTTATACTTGTTCATAGTAACACGGTATTGGAGGCACAGTAGTAGGTGGGTGACCCTGTCGACACCACCTGTTATTACCGGGTGTAAATTGACATGCTGTAACTGACTTATACCTGTATATAAATGTATATGTATTTATATGGTTCGGTTCAGGGAGTCCGGGGCTCGAGCACAGACATGATTATATTTGTGGGGGAATGTTATTAAAATTATTTATGTATAACTCCCTCGGACCCCTCGGGGTCGCAAGTATGTTATTTGCCTGGTTACTACTCCCTGCTGTCGACGATTACTAAGTTTTCTGTCGACTATATTGTTTCCTGTTAGAGCCACAACTGCAGATTCAGTACATGGTCATACACATTCAGAACACATTAATGTCACTTGGGTCCCGAAGGTTCCGGACAATCCGTTTATATATATATATATATATATATATTATATGTATATATTGGTACGATATGTGTGTTTATGTGTATTGCAATATGTATATTCATTTTATGATTATAATAAATGCTAAAGTAATAATAATAATAATAATAATAATAATTTTATTTATGTAGCGCTCTTTCTCCAATAGGACTCAAGGCGCTTAACAGATACATAGCATAATATAGTACAGAAAATAATGAAGTACATTTTCATAAAATACAGAAGCATGAAGATACTAAAAGGAACATTATGGAAATGCTTGAGTAAACAGGAAAGTCTTGACTGTACTTTTGAAGGATTCTATAGTTGGGGCCTCTCACACTGTGCGGGGAAGTGATTTCCATAGAGTCGGAGCCGCATGACTAAAAGCTCGACCCCCAGATGAATTCCGGTAGATTCTAGGTATTGCTAAAACTCCTTCATCTACAGATCGCAGTAATCGAGTGAGGCAGTATGGGGTCAGAATAGTATTCTTTCTCATGTGCTGGTCGCTCTGTTGATAAAGCTCTAGGTCGGCCGTGACGAGTGGGTCTCCCGCCCTCTCAAAGAGTCCGAATGTTTATTCTTTTCCTGCGGCGGAGAAGATACTGTGAAAGTCAACTCCTGGTCGACACGGCGTCCTGTCATAAAGGATCGGATACAGGAAGCTAAGTGATATTTTATTTCTCTTTGGATTTATTTGCATTGCATGCACATGAGGGAGTGTTTATATTCGGAAGGACATCCGATGACATTATCCTGCAGAGATAGGGGATTTGCCTTATGTTGGGTTGTCTCTATATATCGCGGCAGGCTACAGTGCGTATACAGGAGGTAGCCGGGGAAATACGGTGGCTGACTCCGAGTGATACTGGAGTTTTCCCTGGGTCGGTGTACCGCTGTTTGGTGCCTTACTTCAGTCAATCTCAGCGAATGTTGCTGATAAATCGAACTTGGTGGGTTAGATTCCCTCACAACGGTTGGTGACACATTCTTCTGTAGGATGCAGTCGATTTAACTAGTTTGATGCCGTTCTATTTTACTTTTCTGTGCAGATGGAGTGTGAAAAGGTAAGTGTTCTGCAGCCTTGTTAGGTTCGCAGAAGCGGAAGTCGTTTTCTGTTTCTCACACATCCACCACATGGTGCTGAGTCTATCTGCCTGGACCCCACTCCGGTGGGGACTAGTCTACTACCTTTCAGTTGGTCCGGGATTAGACCAGGACCCGGGAGTTAATTGTAGAATCCAGAGGGGAAATGTCTGGAGTTACAGATGTTTCCCCTCACTGTTTCCTAATAGATCTTAAGATCTTACCATTTCCTCTCTGGAAGGGGAGGTAATACGCGATGCCATATCAGAGGGCGTCCGGTTCAGGGCCTAGTTCGCCTGTCCCGGTTATATATAAAAAATAAATTAAAAAAAAGTTTACGTGCGTTGTTTTACGCATTCAGATTACCTGGAGGGATAGCCAGGATGGTCTTTGCCAGTTCACTGGAGTGATGGTAGTATGATGGTTTTCTTTCAATAGTAAGAGCCATTGTTATTCTGTAATGAGAGATTCGCCTAAATGAGGCGAGGTCAAGTAACAAGTGATACAAATCGTTGTTTCTTTCTCTGTCTGTTCTTCAACACAGGAAAGGGTTGTTGTTCCCTACGACGCAGATGTCGGAGGTGGTATCAGGGTAGATGCTGAACGGTAGAGGTTTCTGTGTTTTCCTGTGGAAAGAGGTCTGAGGATCCTGAGTCGGATCAGATTTGCAGTGCCAATCCCTCTATATGTTCCGTTGATGAAGAAGTTGAGGGCGGCCTAAGAAGCCTTTTCGGTGCGCAGGTCAAATGCCAGAAGTGGTTTTCATGGGACCTGTTGGGAATGTGGTCCGGGTTTCACCGGCACATACACCGGAATATAATTCTAATGGCCAAGATATCGCTCCTGTGGCGTCTGCTCATTTCTCACCTCCTAGAGGGACGAAGGTTCGGGATCCAGGATTAGATCCTGGTGTCCATGTATGCGGATCTCCGAGGCTGGGGAGCAGTCCTTGCATGGGACGTATTTCCAGAGGAAAAGGTCAAGCTGCGAAGTTGATCTACAATGAGCTTTCTTGAAGTAAGAGCTATTTTCAATGATCTTATCCTTCGTGATCTGCCCGGGTTCATTCTGTCAGACGACTTGACAGCAGTGGCGTAAGTAAGCCGCTAGGGCGGAACAAGGAGCAAAGCGGCAATGGCAGAAGCTGAAATAGTTTTTCGCTAGGGTGAAAGACTGGTAAACGTTATAGTAGCAGTCTTAGTTCCGGACGTAAATGACGGAGAAATAGATTTCCTCTGCAGACCCGCTCTCCATCCGGGAGAAATACTGTCATCATCGAGAAGTTTTACAGAAGTGACAAGTCTTTGAGGAGTGCCTCAATGGGGCATGTTGGCATCTCGCCTCAACGAGAGACCTTAGGAATATGGTTCCAGATCAAGGGACACTCAAACTATAGCAGTGGACGCCCTCGTGACACCGTGGGAGTTTTCAGTCAGTCTATGTGTCCCCTCCCCTTTCACTATGCTGAAGGTGATAAACGTAAGGAGAACAGAGGTTTTGGCGATCCTCATTGTTCCGGTCTCACCAAGGAGGGCTTGGTATCCAGTTCTTCAGGATTTATTCATAGAAGATCCCTGGCCTCTTCCTCTACGGGAGGAACTGTTACAGCAAGATCCAGGCATGTATCAGGACTTACCGCGGCTGCGTTTGACGGCGAGGCGGTTGAACGCCATATCCTAGTCCGATCGGGTATTCCCAGTAAGATCATTTCCGTACTTCTTCAGGCTTAAAAAATGAAGTAACGGCGAAGCCTTAACTCCGTATTTGGCGTAAATATGTGTCTTGGTGTAAATCTAAGAGACTTCCTATGGTGGATTTTCAGCTGAGTCGCTCTTCTCCATTCTTTGCAAGCAGGGGTGGATGCAGGCCTACAGTTAGGCTCCGTTTCAGGGCAGTTATGGCCTTGTAAATTTTCTAAAAAATAAAATAAAAATAAAAAGAGTTGGTCACCTTTCCGGAAGTTCTGGCTTTCGTGAAAGGAGTACTACACATCCAACCTCCATTTGTGCCCCATTGGCACAGTGGGCTCTTGATGTGGTGTTGCGTTTTTTATGTCTCACTGATTGGGACCTTTATTAAAGGTTGGGTTAAAATTTCTCTCTTGGGGAGTGGTTATGCTTTTGCTTTTTGGGCAACCGCAAGGCGGTTGTCGGAAGTAGCGGCTTTGTTTTCACAAGAGCCCCTGTTTGATCTTCCAAATGGATAGAATGGAGAACTCGGTTAGTAGTTATGCCGAAACGGGTTTTTGGGGTTTATCATTATTAAAATTTATTTTGGGGTTTGATGCCTGTGGTAACTTCAGCATTGGCTGATTCAATCTCTCTCGAGGTAGTCAGGGCTTTGAAGATTTATGTCGCCAATTGGGCTCAGTTTGGGAAAACAGAGGCTCTGTTTGTCCGGTATGCTCTCAGCGTGCTTGGGGCGCCTGCGTCTCTGCAGTCTGTTACACGCTGGATCTGTGATACATTTCAGTGTGCTAGTGCTACGGCTGGATTGCAGTTGCCGGAGTAAGGGGAGACCCATTCTACTAGGAAGATGGGTTATTCTTGGGCGGATGCCCGAGATGTCTCGGCGGGTTAACTTTGCCGAGCGGCTACTTGGTCGGGGTTTCAAACACTTTTACTAAGCTCTACAAGTTTGATACTATGGATGATGGGGACCTCATGTTTGCTCAATCGGTGCTGCAGAGTCGTCCGCACTCAACCGCCCGTTCTGGAGCTTTGGTATAGACCCCATGGTCCTTTTGGAGTCCCCAGCACCCTCTAGGACGTAAGAGAAAATAGGATTTTAGTGCCTACCGGTAAATCCTTTTCTCTAACGTCCTTGAGGATGCTGGGACTCCGTAAGGACCATGGGGAATAGACGGGCTCCGCAGGAGATAGGGCACTTTAAGAAAGCTTTGGATTCTGGGTGTGCACTGGCTCCTCCCTCTATGCCCCTCCTCCAGACCTCAGTTTTACACTGTGCCCAGAGGGAAATGGGTGCACTGCAGGGAGCTCCCCTGAGTTCTCTGCCTAGAAAGCATTTTTGTTTGGATTTTTTCTATATTTTTACAGGGAGCACTGCTGGCAACAGGCTCCCTGCATCGAGGGACTGAGGAGAGAGGGGCAGACCTTCTTAAATGATAGGCTCTGCTTCCTCGGCTACTGGACACCATTAGCTCCAGAGGGGGTGAACACAGGTTCGTCCTGGGCGTTCACTCCCAGAGCCGTGCCGCCGTTCTCCTCACAGAGCCAGAAGAAACAAAGTCAGAAGACGTCTCAGGCGGCAGAAGCCTTCAGAGCTTCACTGAGGTAACGCACAGCACTGCAGCTGTGCGTCATTGCTCCCATACACCTCACACACTCCGGTCACTGTAAGGGTGCAGGGCGCAGGGGGGGCGCCCTGGGCAGCAATATACAGTAACACCTCTCTTATGGCAAAAGACAATATACATGTACAGGTGGGCACTGTACATGTATATAAAAGAACCCCGCCATTTTTTAATAACTTTGAGCGGGACAGAAGCCCGCCACCGAGGGGGCGGGGCTTCTCCCTCAGCACTCACCAGCGCCATTTTCTCTCCACAGCACCGCTGAGAGGAAGCTCCCCGGACTCTCCCCTGCTTTACACACGGTGAAAGGGGGTTTGAAGGAGAGGGGAGGGGCACATAATTGGCGTTTTATTACTACTCAGCGCTTCTGGAAAAGGGCATTCTGTGTTTTTTTTACAGGGGTATAGCGCTGGGGGGGGTGCTGGCATACTCTCTCTCTGTCTCTCCAAAGGGCCTTAAAGGGGATACTGTCTTCAGAAAAGAGTTTCCCTGTGTGTGTGAAGTGTGTCGGTTCACGTGTGTCGACATGTTTGACGAGGAAGGCTCGCTTACTGTGGAGGGGGGGTGCTTGAATGTCATGTCGCCGTCGGCAACGCCGACACCGGAATGGGTGGATATGCTGAATGTCTTAAATGCAAATGCCAATCTATTGCATAAAAGGTTAGACAAGGCTGAAGCTAGGGATCAGTCAGGTAGCCAGACCATGCTTGTCCCTGTGGCGCCAGGACCTTCGGGGTCTCAGAAGCGCACCATATCCCAGATCGATGACACAGATACCGACACAGATACTGACTCTAGTGTCGACTATGAAGATGCAAAATTACAGCCGAGGGTGGAAAAAGGTATTCAGTACATGATTATTGCCATTAAAGAGGTTTTGCATATTACTGAGGAACCCCCTGTCCCTGACACGAGGGTACACATGAATAAAGGGAAAAAGCCTGAGGTCACCTTTCCGTCCTCATTTGAGCTGAGCGAATTGTGCGAAAAGGCTTGGGAATCTCCAGATAGGAGACCACAAGTTCCCAAAAGGATTCTTATGGCGTATCCTTTTCCACAAACGGATAGGATACGATGGGAATCTTCGCCTAAAGTAGACAAGGCGCTGACACGCTTATCCAAAAAGGTGGCACTGCCTTCTCAGGATACGGCTTCCCTCAAGGATCCTGCTGATCGCAGGCAGGAAATTACCATGAAGCACATTTACACTCATTCAGGTACTATTGTTAGACCGGCTATGGCGTCGGCCTGGGTTTGTAGTGCGGTTGTGGCATGGGCAGATTCCTTATCTACGGAGATTGACACCTTAGATAGGGATGCCATTTTAATGACCGTAGAGCATATCAGAGATGCTGCCTTGTATATGAGAGATGCTCAAAGAGACATTTGTTTGTTAAGCTCCAGAATAAACGCTATGTCTATTTCTGCTAGGCGGCTCTTGTGGACCCGACAGTGGACGGGAGACGCCGATTCAAAGCGGCATATGGAGTCCTTGCCTTACAAAGTGGAGGAGTTGTTTGGAGACGGCCTCTCGGACCTTGTCTCTACTGCTACGGCTGGTAAGTCGAATTTCTTACCTTATGTCCCCCCGCAGCATACAAAAAAGGCACCTCATTATCAAATGCAGTCCTTTCGTTCCAATAAGAGCAAGAAGATACGGGGATCGTCCTTTGTTGCCAGAGGAAAGGCAAGGGAAAAAAGCTGCACACAGCTAGTTCCCAGGAGCAGAAGTCCTCCCCTGCATCTGCAAAGTCCACCGCATGACGCTGGGGCTTTCCGGGGGGAGGCAGATATAGTGGGGGCTTGTCTTCGGTTTTTCAGCCACGTCTGGGTTCACTCGCAAGTGGATCCCTGGGCATTAGAGATTGTTTCTCAGGGATACAGGCTGGAATTCGAAGACTTGCCTCCTCGCCGGTTTTTCAAATCGGCTCTGCCGGCTTCCCCGTCAGAGAGGGAGCTAGTGTTGGCAGCAATCCAAAAATTGTATATTCAACAGGTGATTGTCACAGTTCCTCATCTCCAGCAAGGAGAGGGATATTACTCAACCCTGTTTGTGGTCCCGAAACCAGACTGTTCGGTCAGACCCATTTTAAACCTAAAATCTCTGAACCTGTACTTGAAGAGGTTCAAGTTCAAAATGGAATCACTCAGGGCGGTCATCGCGAGCCTGGGATTGGATGGTGTCCCTGGACATAAAGGATGCTTACCTTCGTGTTCCGATATTCCCCCCTCACCAGGCGTTCCTGAGATTTGCAGTGCAGGACTGTCACTACCAATTTCAGACGTTGCCGTTTGAGCTTTCCATGGCCCCGAGAATTTTCACCAAGGTAATGGCGGAAATGATGGTGCTCCTGCGCAGGCAGGGGGTCACAATTATCCCATACTTGAACGATCTCCTCATAAAGGCGAGATCTCGGGAGAAGTTGCTGGACAGCGTGTCTCTGTCCATGAAGACGTTGCAGTTACACGGCTGGATTCTCAATATACCGAAGTCCCAGCTAGTCCCTACAACGCGTCTTACCTTTTTGGGCCTGATTCTAGACACAGACCAGAAAAAGGTTTTTCTTCCGATCGAAAAGGTTCAGGAGCTCATAGCCCTAGTCAGGAACCTATTAAAGCCAAAAGAGGTTTCAGTGCATCATTGCACATGGGTTCTGGGGAAGATGGTGGCTTCATACGAGGCCATCCCCTTCGGCAGGTTCCATGCGAGGACTTTTCAATGGGACCTCTTGGACAAGTGGTCCGGGTCCCATTTACAAATGCATCAAAGGATCACCCTGTCTCCCAGGACCAGGGTATCTCTCCTGTGGTGTCTGCACAGTGCTCACCTACTAGAGGGTCGCAGGTTCGGCATTCAGGACTGGGTCCTGGTGACCACGGACGCAAGCCTCCGAGGCTGGGGAGCAGTCACACTGGGAAGAAATTTCCAAGGTCTCTGGTCAAATCTAGAGACAACGTCCTGGAGTTGAGGGCCATATACAACGCCCTGCGTCAAGCGGAGGAATTGCTTCGGGGAAAACCGGTTCTGATTCAGTCAATGTCACGGCAGTGGCTCATATAAACCGCCAAGGCGGAACAAGGAGCAGAGTGCCCATGGCAGAAGCGACCAGCATTCTACGCTGGGCGGAAGGCCATCTAAGCGCGCTATCAGCAGTGTTCATCCCGGGGGTGGACAACTGGGAGGCAGACTTCCTCAGCAGGCACAACCTGCATCCGGGAGAGTGGGGACTTCATCAAGAAGTCTTCGCACAGATCACGGGTCGGTGGGGACTGCCTCAAATAGACATGATGGCATCCCGTCTCAACAAAAAGCTAAAGCGGTATTGCGCCAGGTCAAGGGACCCTCAGGCGGTAGCGGTAGTGCTCTGGTGACACCTTGGGTGTTCAGATCGGTATATGTGTTTCCTCCTCTTCCTCTCATACCCAAGGTGTTGAGAATAATAAGAATAAGCAGGGACAGAACAATCCTCATTGTTCCAGATTGGCCACGGAGGACTTGGTATCCGGAGCTGCAAGAGTTGCTCACAGAAGATCCGTGGCCTCTTCCTCTAAGCCAGGACCTGCTGCAGCAGGGGCCCTGTCTGTTCCAAGACTTACCGCGGCTGCGTTTGACGGCATGGCGGTTGAACGCCGGATCCTAGCGGAAAAAGGGATTCCGGAGGATGTCATTCCTACCCTGATCAAGGCTAGGAAAGACGTGTCGTTGAAACATTATCACCGTATATGGCAAAAATATGTTTCTTGGTGTGAGGCCAGAGCTGCTCCTACGGAGGAGTTCCATTTGTGCCGTCTACTTCAGTTCCTTCAAACAGGAGTGAATTTGGGCCTAAAATTAGGGTCCATAAAGGTCCAAATTTCGGCCTTATCCATTTTCTTTCAAAGAGAATTGGCCTCTCTTCCTGAAGTACAGACTTTTGTGAAAGGAGTGCTGCATATTCAGCCTCCCTTTGTACCTCCGGTGGCGCCTTGGGATCTTAACGTGGTGTTACGTTTCATCAAGTCACCTTGGTTTGAACCACTCAAAACAGTGGAGTTGAAATACCTCACGTGGAAAGTGGTCATGTTGTTGGCATTAGCTTCGGCAAGGCGTGTTTCAGAACTGGCGGCTTTATCACATAAAAGCCCATACTTGGTTTTTCACGTGGATAGGGCAGAGTTGAGGACTCGTCCTCAATTTCTGCCAAAAGTGGTCTCATCTTTTCATGTGAACCAACCTATTGTCGTGCCTGTGGCTACACGGGACTTGGAGGATTCCAAGTCCCTGGATGTGGTCAGGGCTTTGAAGATTTATGTGACCAGAACGGCTAGGATCAGGAAGACTGAAGCTCTGTTTGTTCTGTATGCGGCCAACAAGGTTGGCGCTCCTGCTTCAAAGCAGACTATTGCTCGCTGGATCTGTAACACGATTCAGCAGGCGCATTCTACGGCAGGATTACCATTGCCTTAATCGGTTAAGGCCCATTCCACTAGGAAGATGGGCTCTTCTTGGGCGGCTGCCCGAGGGGTCTCGGCATTACAGTTGTGCCGAGCAGCTACTTGGTCGGGGTCAAACACCTTTGCAAAGTTCTATAAGTTTGATACCCTGGCTGAGGAGGACCTCCTGTTTGCTCAATCGGTGCTGCAGAGTCATCCGCACTCTCCCGCCCGTTTGGGAGTTTTGGTATAATCCCCATGGTCCTTACGGAGTCCCAGCATCCTCAAGGACGTTAGAGAAAATAAGATTTTACTTACCGGTAAATCTATTTCTCGTAGTCCGTAGAGGATGCTGGGCGCCCGTCCCAAGTGCGGACTTCTTCTGCAAGACTTGTTTATAGTTATTGCTTACATAAGGGTTATGTTATAGTTTATCGGTTGACCCGAGGCTATGTTGTTGTTCATACTGTTAACTGGGTAGTTTATCACAAGTTATACGGTGTGATTGGTGTGGCTGGTATGGATCTCGCCCTTAGGTTTACAAAAATCCTTCCTCGTACTGTCCATCTCCTCTGGGCACCGTTTCCCTAACTGAGGTCTGGAGGAGGGGCATAGAGGGAGGAGCCAGTGCACACCCAGAATCCAAAGCTTTCTTAAAGTGCCCTATCTCCTGCGGAGCCCGTCTATTCCCCATGGTCCTTACGGAGTCCCAACATCCTCTACGGACTACGAGAAATAGATTTACCGGTAAGTAAAATCTTATTTTCTCCTAGTCCGAGGAGGATGCTGGGCACCCGTCCCAGTGCGTACTGTGTCTACAGTTATTGATTTTCGTTGCACTTTGTGGTTTTCTTCTCTGTCAGGCTATCGCTGACGTTGTTCATGCCATGGCATGTGGTTTTTTATTGTTGGTAGGCTGACACACAGGTTGTGTTACATATTCTCTCAGCATATGGCTGTATGGTTTTCATACCATGGGCTGGTTTTCTGTAGAAGGCCATGTCTTGCGGTATGTTCGTGGTGTGAGCTGGTATAACACTCACTGTGTTTAAAATTTAAATTCTTTCCTCGAAATGTCCGTCTCTCCTGGGCACAGTTTTCTAACTGAGGTCTGGAGGAGGGGCATAGAGGGAGGAGCCAGTTCACACCCAGTTTAAGTCTTTATAGTGTGCCCAAGCTCCTGCGGATCCGTCTATACCCCATGGTCCTTTTGGAGTCCCCAGCATCCTCTACGGACTAGGAGAAAAGGATTTACCGGTAGGTACTAAAATCCTATATTTATTTTTTTCTGTTATTTCACTTTGCATTTTATTAATGTATATGTGGGTGTGTATAGATACTCTATATAACATAAGATATGGAAAACAGACACTCCAATTTGTAATTCAAACACCAAAGTGTTTATTTACAGCATTTAAAATGTACAGCAACATTTAGGGCAGCGATATGCACTCAGCATCAATAGCTCTATGCTATGTATTTTTTTCCCCAAATACTTATGAAAAAAAAAAAACAATCCTAGTAGTACAATACAAAAAGTGTGTTCATTGTTTCCCTTTATTTTAGAAGTGCTATAAACTGTAAATGCTATTTTTCACTGTGGAGTACTGGGTTATTTTTTCTGTACTCTCTCTCTCTCTCTCTCTCTCTCTCTCTCTATATATATATATATATTATTTTTATAACTGTTTGCTCAGGTTACAGTATTTCATTATTTAGTTTTTGCAGTTAATTAGGAGACACATCTCCCAACACTTGAATTCTGAAATTCATTCCTTCAAGAGGGTCATGGTCACATTATGCTGGGGATGTGTATATAGTACTGGTGTTTGCCCTTAGAAGCGAAACATTTGAAGCACTACTTCACCCCCATTCCCTCTCGACTCTCCCAAGAGCACACTAGCATAGGGATTGCCTTCGACCATCGATGATTCAAAATAATTGATGGTCTATGGCCAATGTCGAATATTTTAGCCATTGATGGTGGAGAACCAAATGGTTTCCTGCCATCGATGGTAAAGACCAACCAGATAGTTTCTTTTTTTTCTTTCACAATGTGTCGGGACACTGAGCATAGCTCCGCCCCCATTCACTGATTGGCCTGTAGCACACTTTATAGTAAAGCAGGGAATGTTTTTTTATTTAAAATTGCAACCACATATTTACATTTTTCCAATTTCAAATAAATAATAAGGTAATAGCATATTCCATATGTAGTCCTGAACAAGAAATAAAGCAAACCAAAACTTTTACATATTCCACATAATCATAAAATTATATATAAACGAATAACAAAAACTACTTCTTTGGTTCCTCCCTTCCTTTCCACCCAAACCCTTCCCTTCTGAATTCACCTCTAGATTCTAAATTCCCAGGCAATCTTTATTGTAAACCTCCTTTCTCCTTTCTCCTGTCCGTCTCCAGGGGCACATACTTAACTCCAAACTCCCACCCATTCATTCTCCCTCCATCATCATACTTTCATACCCTTTCAGCACCCTTTCATCCACCCATACATCCCCACTCACTCTCCTCTCAAACCAAGACTGCCAACACTGAACAAGGAAAGGATAGAGCATGTTTATAGCCCATCCAGTACATGCAAACCATTACCTCAAAAATATAGTTATACAAACCGAAAGGATTTGAAAGTGCAAAAACAGTATCAGCCAATAGACTGGAAAGAGGGAATTCACCCAACACCCACTAAGGGGGCTTCAACTGGCGCCACAAGCGGGACCAGTCGACGGTGTTTAATCCCCCCCTCTCCAGCACCATTCTCCTCCTCACCTTGTGCAGAATTAAAGCTACCACCTCCCTACAAGGAAGGACTTTGCTCCTCAGAGGTACTTGACACCGTGCATTCCATCCATGATACCTAACTGCTAGACTAACTAGGGAAATCAGTGCCGTTTCTAGCGGCGGGCGAGCCGTGCAACCGCACGGGGCGCCTGCCGCGGCACTTTGTTACTCCTTCTCGCCTCTCCCGAGCGCTCCTGCTCGGGGGGCGGAGTTTCGCGGAATGACGCGTTTCGTCGTGACGTCACGACGCAAACGCGTCATTCCGTGAAGCCCCGCCCCCCGAGCAGGAGCGCTCGGGAGAGGCGAGAAGGAGATAAGCATGAAGGAGGCGGCCGGCGCGAGGGACGTGAGGCGGCGGGACCGAAGAGCGGGAAGACGTAAGTATTCTCTCTCTCTCCCCCCCTCTCCCCCTTCCTTCCCCTCAACTTGAAACCTGCCTGCCGCTGCCGCACTGTGTAAAATGGGGACACCTGCCTATGGGGATACCTGCCTGCCGCACTGTGTAAAATGGGGGCACCTGCCTGCGTACTGTGTAATATGGGGGCACCTGCCTGCATACTGTGTATTATGGGGGCATCTGCCTGCGTACTGTGTAATATGGGGGCACCTGCCTGCGTACTGTGTAATATGGGGATACCTGCCTGCCGCACTGTGTAATATGGGGGCACCTGCCTGTGTACTGTGTAAAATGGGGATATCTGCCTGCCGTGCTGTGTAAAATGGGGATATCTGCCTGCCGTGCTGTGTAAAATGGGGATATCTGCCTGCCGTGCTGTGTAAAATGGGGATACCTGCCTGCCGCACTGTGTAAAATGGGGATACCTGCCTGCTGCACTTTGTAAAATGGGGACACCTGCCTGCGTACTGTGTAAAATGGGGATACCTGCCTACCGTACTGTGTAAAATGGGGATACCTGCCTTCCGTACTGTGTAAAATGGGGACACCTGCCTGCCGCGCTGTGTAAAATGGGGACACCTGCCTGCCGCGCTGTGTAATATGGGGACACTTGCCTGCTGTAATGTGTAAAAAGGGGACTTTTTTATTTTTATTTTTTCCCCCCTGTGGTGGGTGTGATGATATCAGATGAGGCCATGCCCACTTTAATGAGACCACGCCCATTTTAATCAGGCCACACACCCTTGTCGGGAGCGCGCGCCGTAGGTGCGCGCATGCTTTTTCTTTTTATGGCTATATGGGGGGGGGGGGCACACATTTTTTTTTTTAGAGCAATAGGGGGGGGGGGGGCGCATTTTGAAATCTCGCACTGGGAGCCAAATTGTCTAAAAACGGCCCTGAGGGAAATAGTGCTCAACTGAAAAGCCTCATACCTTTTGAATGTCCCATAGACCCATTCCGGGTAGGCAAGGAATACCCAAGGTTCTTGAAACTTCCTTAGAAATTTCTATGCTAAAGGAACACTGCAGAAAGAAGTGGTCTTCTTCTCCAAGACATTCCTCCCGCGGACACCCGTGATTTTTGGAACTTCTAAATCTTACGTTCCCCTTAACATAGAGCTTCCCTTGAAAGGAGAGCCAGGCAATGTCCCTAAATTTTAACGGAATTATTTTTGAATTGATCAGAGAGATTCCCTCTGAACAAACATCCCCTGGACAATCCAGCAAAGACAGCGGAACATGAAAGTGGGTTTGCAAGATCCTCTCTTCCAACTCTCTCCTCTCAAGGTCTCTTAGCTCCCCCACTCCCAAGCCCCACTGACTTATTACCTTCAGGCACTGAATCACGTAGATCGGGAGGTATCCTTTCCTAACCCAAAATCTTTTCAAGCGACCACCATCTAGCCATGATCCAAAGAAAGGGGACTCCCATTCCCTGATACCAGCTACCCACCAAGGGGGGGCTCTAAAAAGAGACCTCCACAATTCATTTTCAAAAAAGTTGTTATGAAGAAGACCACAGGATTTATCATCCCTCTTCCCCCCCTCTTCCCTCGGTTTATAGGTTATGCCTTTCTTTACTATGTTCATCTTGTTCCCCCATAACAACATGAAGAACAAGGAACATAACTTGGTCTACCTGGATCGTGGCAAAAAACATACATTACTTACATATAAAAATATTGGAATCAGGTAAGTCTTACACAGGTCAACCCTTTCCTTCAGAGAAAACTTGCATCTTCTCCAGGCCTCCACCTTCTTGGCTGCATCCTTCAAATTTTTATCCCAATTTGCTGTGGCATAATCACCATTATCGAACTGAATGCCCAAGATCTTTATTTGGTGACTGGCCTTGGGGAGGCTGAACTCTTTGCCCTCCTCCCCCATCCAGAAAGCTTCACACTTATCCTGATTCACTATGGAGCTTGAGGCCCCAAAGTATTGATAAAAAAACTTTTTTTGAAACCGCACAGGATATTGTACTATATTAAATTATTCTATACCAACATATAGGCTATGTCTGGTGACAGTGATCAAGCTTCCTATAGCGAAACGTACGTCACTTCCGGTCCCGGGTCGGGTCCGACTTCCGGTCCACGGGAACGCGGATGCCGGTGGACACTCTCCTCACCACCGCACTGCAACTAACAAATCCCCTCACAGAAGGAGACATGGCAGCGCAATCCAGGACAGGCAAATATAATGCAAACTTGCACAATCTTTCTCGCTCTCTCCCTGCCTTCTCTAATAGGAACGGGCTCACTCATTGCGCTGCCTCAATTATATCACATGGCATCAGGGCTCTCTGTGCAGCACTAAGCAAAAGCAGTAGCTAGCTCCTCTCTGTGTTTTCAACCAGAGTGGCAGCTTAGGTGTCTCTCTCATTCTGTATTTGATGTGAACACAGATACAGGACAGCAGAAGACCCTTTGCTCCCATATACTCTGGTTCTTAGCATTCAGTCTCTCACTGTCTGTACTCTCAATGCAAAGTGCACTATATATATTTCTCTTACGTCCTAGAGGATGCTGGAGACTCCGTAAGGACCATGGGGTATAGACTGGCTCCGCAGGAGACATGGGCACTTTAAGACCTTTAATGGGCGTGAACTGGCTCCTCCCTCTATGTCCCTCCTCCAGACCCCAGTTAGATCCTGTGCCCAGAGGAGACTGGTCACACACTAGGGGAGCTCTACCGAGTTTCTCTAGAAAATAGACTTTGTTAGGTTTTTTATGTTCAGGGAGCACTGCTGGCAACAGACTCCCTGCTTTGTGGGACTGAGTGGGACTGAGTGGAGAGAAGCAGACCCACCTTCCTGGACTGATGGGCTCTGCTTCTTAGGCTACTGGACACCATTAGCTCCAGAGGGTCTGAACACTGGTGTCGTCTAGCTGTTCGTTCCCGGAGCTGTGCCGCCGTCCTACTCACAGAGCCGGAAGATAGAAGCCAGGTGAGTATAGGAAGAAAGAAGACTTCACATGCGGCAGAAGACATCAGAGCTTCGTAAGGTACCGCGCAGCGGTCGCGCTGCACGCCTTTGCTCCCGCACACACACGAGGCACTGCAAGGGTGCAGGGCGCAGGGGGGGGGGGCTCCCTGGGCAGCAAAGTTTAACCTCATAAAAACGACTGGCAAGCTATATACACTGCATTGCAGGGTAATTAAAAACCCCGCCAGTATAAATATTAGCGGGACCGAAGCCCACCGTCGAGGGGGCGGGGCTTCATCCCTAAGCTCTAACCAGCGCCATTTTCTCCACAGCTTTGCTGCAGAGACGCTGCTCCCGGACCCTGCCCTGATATCTACAAGTAACAGGGTGCAAAACGAGAGGGGGGGGGGGCACAATATTTGGTGCTGATTTGATATATATATTATATATAAAACGCGCTATACAGGTCTGGGGTATTGTTATATTTCAAACTGTGGCGGCGTTGGGTGTGAGCTGGCAAACTTCCTCTCTGTCTCTCCAAAGGACCTCCTTGTGGGTCTGTCCCCTATAATTCAGTGTGTGTGGGGGTGTCCGTACGTGTGTGTCGACATGTCTGAGGCGGAAGGCTGTTCGAGGGAGGAAGAGGAGCAAAATGTGATAGTGACTGCGTCGGCACCGCCAACTGCTGATTGGGTAGACATGTGGAATGTTTTGAATGCAAGTGTGGCTTTATTGCATAAAAGATTGGACAAAGCTGAGTCTCAGAACCAAGCATGGAGTCAATCCATGGATATTGCCGTGTCTCAGAACCCATCAGGGTCACAGAAACGTCCCTTTACCCAGATAGCAGACACTGATACCGACACGGATTCCGACTCCAGTGTCGACTATGATGAGGCGAGATTACACCCACGGGTGGCCAAGAGTATTCAGTACATAATTGTAGCAATAAGGGATGTATTACATATCACAGAGGACCCTTCTGTCCCTGACACAAGGGTCTGTATGTTTAAAGAGAAGAAACGTGAGGTAACGTTTCCCCCATCTCAGGAACTGAACGCTCTATTTGACAAGAGGCTGGAGGTTCCCAAGAGAATTATTACGGCGTATCCTTTCCCCTCACAGGACAGGTTATGGTGGGAATCCTCTCCCTCGGTGGATAAAGCCTCGACGCGGTTATCAAAAAAAGTGGCCCTACCGTCCCCGGACGCGGCGACACTAAAGGATCCTGCGGGAAACCACTTTAAAATCAATTTATGCGACTACGGGAGCCCTCCTCAGACCGGCAGTTGCGTCGGCATGGGTGAGTAGACCTATTGCAGCTTGGGCAGATAACTTGTCATCTGACATGGACACCCTCGACAGGGATACTGTTCTGTTAACTTTGGGTCACATCAAAGACGCAGCGTTATACCTAAGGGAGGCTGCGAGTGATATTGGCCTCTTGGGATCAAGGGCCAATGCCATGGCAATTTTAGCTAGGAGGTCGCTGTGGACCCGTCAATGGACTGGTGATGCTGACTCCAAGAGAATTATGGAGGCTCTGCCTTACAAAGGTGAAGTGTTGTTTGGGGATGGCCTCGCGGACCTGGTTTCCACAGCTACCGCGGGTAAGTCTTCTTTTTTTGCCTTTTGTTCCCCCACAGCAAAAGAAAACGCCTCAGTACCAGATGCAGTCCTTTCGGTCACATAAATTCAGAAAGGGGCGTGGATCGTCTTTCCTCGCCAGAGGTAGAGGAAGAGGGAAAAGAACACCAGCTACGGCTAGTTCCCAGGAGCAAAAGTCCTCTCCGGCTTCTGCCAAATCCACCGCATGACGCTGGGGCTCCCCTTCGGGAGTCCGCACCGGTGGGGGCACGTCTTCGGCTCTTCAGCCAGGTCTGGGTTCAGTCGGACCTGGATCCTTGGGTGCTAGGAATTGTGACCCAAGGGTACAAACTGGAGTTTGAAGACGTGCCTCCACACCGATTTTTAAAATCGGCCTTACCAGCTTCTCTCCCAGAGAGAACAATAGTTGCAGCGGCAATACGAAAGCTGTGTCAACAGCAAGTGATTATCATGGTTCCCCGGTTACAACAGGGGAAGGGGTTTTATTCAACTCTGTTCGTGGTCCCGAAGCCGGACGGCTCGGTCAGACCGATTCTAAACCTAAGATCCCTAAACCTGTATTTGAGGAGATTCAAATTCAAGATGGAATCTCTCCGAGCGGTGATCTCCAGTCTGGACGGGGGGGGGGGGGGGGGGGTTTATGGTCTCACTGGACATAAAGGATGCATACCTTCATGTCCCCATATACCCTCCTCATCAGGCGTTCCTGAGATTCGCTGTGCAGGATTGTCATTACCAATTGCAGACGTTGCCGTTTGGGCTTTCCACGGCCCCGAGGATTTTCACCAAGGTAATGGCAGAAATGATGGTGCTCCTGTGCAAGCAGGGGCTCACAATTATCCCGCTCTTGGACGATCTCCTGATAAAAGCGAGATCAAGAGAACAATTACTGAAAAATGTGGAGCTCTCTCTGATGGTGCTACGACAACACGGCTGGCTTCAAAATTTGCAAAAGTCGCAGCTGGTTCCGACAACTCGGCTGTCATTCTTGGACATGATTCTGGATACAGAAAGACAGAGGGTTTTTCTTCCAGTGGAAAAAGCTCAGGAAATCCAGAACACATGATCAAGGCTCTGCTAAAACCAAAAAGAGTATCGATTCATCAATGCACTCGAGTGTTGGGAAAGATGGTGGCGGCCTACGAGGCCATTCCGTTTGGCAGGTTTCATGCAAGAGCTTTTCAGTGGGACCTACTGAACAAGTGGTCAGGGTCCCATCTCCAAATGCATCTGTTGATATGCCTGTTCCCCAGGGCCAGGATCTTTCTCCTGTGGTGGCTCCAGGGGGCTCACCTTCTAGAGGACCTCCGAGGATGGGGAGCGGTCACACAGGGAATAAACTTTCAGGGAATATGGTCAAGCCAGGAGGCTTGTCTGCACATAAATGTGCTAGAATTAAGGGCCATATACAACGGCCTGAGGCAGGCGGAGCACCTTCTTCGCAACCTACCGGTTCTGATCCAGTCAGACAACGTCACAGCCGTGGCGCATGTAAACCGACAAGTCGGAACAAGGAGCAGAGCAGCAATGGCAGAGGCCACCAGGATTCTTTGCTGGGCAGAAAATCACGTGAGCGCCCTGTCAGCAGTATTCATTCCGGGAGTGGACAACTGGGAAGCAGACTTCCTCAGCAGACGCGATCTCCATCCAGGAGAGTGGGGACTTCATCAAGAGGTCTTTGCAGAAGTGACAAGTTGCTGGGGAATCCCTCAAATAGACATGATGGCGTCACGCCTCAACAAGAAGCTTCGGACGTATTGTTCAAGGTCAAGGAACCCTCAGGCGATAGCGGTGGACGCGCTGGTAACACCATGGGTGTATCAGGCGGTGTATGTGTTCCCTCCACTTCCACTCATCTCAAAAATATTGAGAATCATAAGAAGAACAAAGGTTCAGACGATACTCATTGTTCCAGATTGGCCTCGAAGGGCCTGGTATCCAGATCTTCAGGAAATGCTCATGGAAGATCCTTGGCCTCTTCCTCTCAGAGAGGACCTGTTACAACAGGGGCCGTGTGTGTTCCAGGACTTACCGCGATTACTTTTGACGGCATGGCGGTAGAACACCAGATCCTAGCTAGGAAAGGTATTCCAGGGAAAGTCATCCCTACTCTACTTAAAGCTAGGAAGGAGGTAACGGCGAAGCACTATCACCGTATCTGGAGGAAGTATGTGTCTTTGTGTGAATCCAAGAATGCTCCTACGGAGGATTTCCAGCTGGGTCGTTTTCTCCATTTTCTACAGACAGGAGTGGATATGGGCCTGAAGTTAGGCTCCATTAAGTGCAGATTTCGGCCTTATCAATATTCTTTCAGAAGGAATTGGCTTCTCTTCCAGAAGTGCAGACTTTTGTGAAGGGTGTACTACACATCCAACCTCCTTTTGTGCCCCCAGTGGCACCGTGGGACCTTAACGTGGTGTTACAGTTCCTTAAATCACATTGGTTTGAACCTCTTCAAACTGTTGACTTGAAATTTCTCACTTGGAAAGTGGTCATGTTATTGGCCTTGGCTTCGGCAAGGCGGGTGTCAGAATTGGCGGCTTTGTCTCACAAGAGCCCCTATCTGATTTTCCATGTAGATAGAGCGGAATTGAGAACTCGTCCTCAATTTCTACCCAAGGTGGTTTCGTCGTTTCACATGAACCAACCTATTGTGGTGCCGGTGGCTACGGATGTCTTAGAGGATTCCAAGTCCTGTGATGTGGTCAGGGCTTTAAAAATCTATGTAGCCAGAACGGCTCGTATTAGGAAAACAGAGGCACTGTTTGTCCTGTATGCGGCCAACAAGATTGGCGCGCCTGCTTCCAAGCAGACTATTGCACGCTGGATCTGTAACACGATTCAGCAGGCTCATTCTACGGCTGGATTGCCGTTACCAAAATCGGTAAAGGCCCATTCCACTAGGAAGGTGGGTTCTTCTTGGGCGGCTGCCCGTGGTGTCTCGGCGTTACAGCTTTGCCGAGCGGCCACTTGGTCGGGTTCAAACACTTTTGCTAAATTCTATAACTTTGATACCCTGGCTGATGAGGACCTCATGTTTGCTCAATCGGTGCTGCAGAGTCATCCGCAGTCTCCCGCCCGGTCTGGAGCTTTGGTATAAACCCCATGGTCCTTACGGAGTCCCCAGCGTCCTCTAGGATGTAAGAGAAAATAAGATTTTAAACCTACCGGTAAATCTTTTTCTCCTAGTGCGTAGAGGATGCTGGGCACCCGTCCCAGTGCGGACTGAAATCTGTACTGCAATAATTGTACATAGTTATTGATAAGGTTACACACAGGTTGTGTTACTGTTGAAATCAGGCTGTTGCTGTTTTCTGTTGTTGTTCATACTGTTAACTGGTTTACTTATATACCATGTTGTATGGTGTGTTTGTGGTGTGTGCTGGTATGTGTCTCACCCTTGATTAACAAAATCCTTTTCCTCGAAATGTCCGTCTCCTCTGGGCACAGTTCCTATAACTTGGGTCTTGAGGAGGGGCATAGAGGGAGGAGCCAGTTCACACCCATTAAAGGTCCCCATGGTCCTTACGGAGTCCCCAGCATCCTCTACGGACTAGGAGAAAAAGATTTACCGTCTCTATGACTTGCTCTTTTTTCAATTCTTCTCTTCCTTATCGTTTTTTTATTTTTTGGGGTGAACTGTCCGAGCACTATGCTTTCCTGTGTTATGATACGATGTGATGTCTTTCCCGGGTATACTTAAATTCACCTCGATTAATGCAAAAGGGCTTAACACCCCCGAGAAACGCTCCCATTTACTTCGGACGCTGCGATCTGACAGAGTAGATGTGGCTCTGATTCAGGAGACACATTTTAAGATCTCTGCTCGTGGGCCCTCCTTAGTAAATCAAAGATTTCCCCTTGCTTTTTATTCCAACAATCCTGAAAGTAAATCTAAAGGGGTCGCTATAATTTTTTCCAAAACCCTCCAAGTGACTAATGTCTCTGTCCATAAACTAGTTCCAGGGAGATTATTAGTAGTCCAATGCAATATATTTTCCCAGGCGTACACCCTCATAGCCCTTTATGCTCCAAACCAGGGCCAATTGTCCTTTTTTCGATCCCACCTTCCCCGACTTGAAGCCCTTATGGTGGGTATAGTAGTTCTGGGAGGCGACCTAAACTGGTCCATGGACCCCTCCATCGGCACCTCCCCGCCAGCCCCTAAATTCTCTGAACACAAATACAGACAGGTTAGGAAGGTCTTCCACGAATTTCAACTAGCTGACTCTTGGCGGGTCACACATCCCGCTGACAGAGATTTTTCATTTTTCTCGCATCCACATCAGGTCTACTCACGCCTAGACTATTTGTTTTTGAACCATAACCACCTCCCCCTAATAGTAGAGGCCTCTATTGGTTCCATTACTTGGTCAGACCATGCCCCAGTTTTCTTGTCCCTCTCGGCCCCCTCCCGAACCCCTGGTCCTTGGACCTGGCGTCTTAATGAATCCCTTCTGTACGATGAATATTGCAGATCAGAATTAGATAAGGCATTATCTGATTATTTTGACATTAATGATACAGGGGAACTATCCGAAATTATGATTTGGGAGGCCCACAAATGTGTTATACGGGGTAAACTGATCCAACTAGGCTCCTTTGTGAAGAAGAACAGTCAGGCCTTAGTCACCACACTACTGCATAAAATTCATTCCTTAGAGTCCCGTCACAAATCCTCCCTGTCCCCATCGGATTTGGTGGAGCTGTCTGAAGCTCGAACGCAACTCCGATCAACCCTTAATAATAAAACCCAAGCCTCCTTGCGTAAATGTAATAGCAAATATTATAAGTGGGGAAATAAGCCAGGACGCCTGCTGGCCCAGGCACTTAGATCCCAGAGACTGGCCTCCTTTATTCCCTCAATGAAAAATAATATGGGTTCCGTATGCTTTTAGTCCCCAGAGATAGCAGCATGCTTTAAAAATTATTACAATACTCTATACAACCTAGGTGACCCTTCCCAAGCCCATGACCCCCTTTCAAATATGTTGAGATCCAGGAAATACTTAGCTGACGTGGCGTTCCCTCAGTTGTCAATGTCTGATCGAGACTCCCTAGAAGCACATTTCACTCTGACTGAGGTGGAACACGTTATCTCTACCGCTCCCCTACGTAAAAGTCCGGGCCCAGATGGCTTCACAGCCACCTATTATAAGACATTTAAGGAAGCTCTCGCTCCCAAATTACTGCGGGCCTTTAACTCCATCTCCGCTGACACCCACTTCACCAGACAATCACTTGAGGCCCACATTACGGTGATCCCTAAACAAGGAAAGGACCCCTCAGTATGCTCCAGCTACAGGCCAATATCCCTGCTTAATCTAGATCTCAAATTTTTTGCGAAATTAATGGCTCTTAGATTGAACGAATTTCTCCCGTCGCTCGTCCATAACGACCAGGTGGGCTTTGTCCCCGGCCGTGAAGCAAAAGATAATACGACAAAACTCCTCAACCTCATCCATTTGGCCTCTAGCGGCAAGACATCCACTGTGTTGTTGTCTACAGACGCCGAAAAGGCTTTCGACAGGGTAAATTGGGATTTCATGAGGGCGGTGCTGGAGCATATTGGGTTGGGCCCACGAGCCCTCCATAGAATATTGTCACTCTATACACAACCATCGGCCAAGGTACCGGTTAATGGGACCCTTTCTGACAACTTCCTTATAAGTAACGGAACGAGGCAGGGCTGCCCCTTGTCTCCCCTGATTTTTGTTCTTTGTATTGAAGCCCTGGCCAGGGCTATTAGAGCAAATGACAAGATTAAGGGGCTACAAATAGGTAACATAGAATATAAACTTGCTCTATTTGCAGACGATCTGCTGACGACGGTCACACACCCCGCGCTCTCACTTCCTAACCTGATGAGTGAATTAGACATCTTCGGCTCACTATCAGGTTTTAAAATCAACACATCTAAATCCTACGCCCTTCATATCTCAACCCCCCATTCGGTCTTAACTGGTCTGAAAGCCACATTCCCTTTTCAATGGCGGGACTCCCACATCACATACCTGGGAGTCCAGCTTTCCAGCGACCCTTCACGTCTACTGTCCTTGAACTTCCACCCTATTCTCCAGGCCATTAGAAATGATTATTGCAGATGGCAATACCATAATCTCTCTTGGCTAGGTAGAATCAACGTTGTAAAGATGAACACATTACCCAAACTGCTATATCTCCTCCAGACCTTGCCAATTCAGATCCCTGACTCCTGGTTCCGAACTATGGGATCTCTGATTCAGCAATTTATTTGGCGTCGTAAGAGACCCAGAATTAGTAGATCCATCCTGACTCGCCCGCCTCAAAAAGGTGGGTTCCTACTCCCAGATATTAAAACTTATTACCAGGCAATCCTCTTAAACAGAGTCTTGGATTGGACCAGGAGCCGGGAGATTAAACAATGGGTGGTCTTGGAGGGTTTATGCTTACAACTGTTCCCAGAAATCTTCCCTTGGCTCCCGGCCTTGCCCAGACTGCTACACCCTCACCCGACTATTTCTCCTACACTTTCCTTTTGGAAAGGGATACGGCGAAGATCGTACATCTCCTCTGTTTTTGGCCCCCTCACCTCCTTTTTGAGCAACCCGACCTTCCCACCTGGCCTCTCACTGGGGTACTATCAAAATTGGGCGTTAGAGGGACTTTTTAGAGTAGGTCAGCTAGTTCACCCGTCTGGGATTAAGCAGTTCTCGGAGATACGAGAGAAGTGGGAGATCCCACAGGCGGACTTCTGGAAGTTCGTGCAGGTCCGACACTTTCTATATACGGATAATATGTACCGTCAGGCGTCAAGGGAGCTGACCGCGTTTGAAAAAATGTGTGTGGCCCCCATGAATCCCTTACATACTGTGTCCACCCTGTATAGACTCCTATGTACGTCTGACTCCCCGACCCCTCCACTCTTCACCCAAAAATGGGAGAGGGATCTGAACATCTCACTCTCAGACAGCGAATGGGACTCTATTTTTCTTAAAGCCCATAAGAGCTCCATATGTATACAGGTCAGAGAAACACAATACAAGATCTTGATGAGATGGTACAGACACCCTACCCTCCTACACGTCATTTCCCCATCTATCTCACCTGCCTGCTGGAGGTGCCATAGGGACCTAGGCTCTCTGCTACACATCTGGTGGACCTGCCCCCTTATTAAAAGTTTCTGGGATGATGTAATTTCTATTTCTGGTGATATCCTACATGCTCCTGTCCCAACTGACCCGGCCTTTTGGTTGCTAAACCACTCCACTACCCCAATCTCTATTTACAAGTCATCTTTACTACGACACCTTGGCAATGCCGCACGGGCAGTAATCCCCACTTTGTGGAGATCCGCTAGTCCTCCTACACGGCATACCTGGTTCTCCAGACTAGACTATTACATGAATATGGAAGATGTACTATTGAGCGCTGGAGACAGACGCTCTGAATTTATTGCTATATGGTGGCCTTGGATAGAATACAAGACCTCTGAGTCGTATAAGACTTACATTTCCTCTGCGAAATGAGCGGGAGGTAGGGGCCACTCTGTTGTTCGCTATTTGATAAAGGTTCCGGACCAATATGTTTAAAGCTATCAATTCATTACACATATTCTACCCTCCTTTTCTCAGCATACTCGGTTCAGTCACCTCTCTCTTTTGTTGTTTTCTTTTTCTTGTTCTATACCTATGCTCTATCTTGTTTCTTAGCTCAAACTGTTAATATAGACTATAACTATATTGAACACTCGGCTACCAATTTGTCCATGCTCAAATTTGTCACTTTATTATGCCGTTGATTGATACTCAGATATGTTTACAAGTTGTTATAAGTCTGTATTTGTTTCAATAAAAACAGATTATACAAAAAAAAAAGATTTACCGGTAGGTTTAAAATCTTATTTTTTTTATTCACTGAGCTCTACCTATGCAACCAAAAATATCCTGGGTTGCACGGCATGTTATTTGCTTTTCAGCACACCTGTCTGTCTGTAGCTATATTCTATATAGACATAAATGAGAAAATTTTCTGAGAGAACCAGAATTGATATTATATATTTCAAGTGACTAACCTAATGCAGGAGCAAAAATCCATACAACCGTGGTTCAGTGCAAATCAGATATGCTATAATCCAGCCTCGCATGTGTTGAATTTGTTGTCTTAAAGGGGTATCTCCGCTTTTGCTCCCATATATTCTGGTCCCTAGCATTTAGTTTTTTATTATAGGTACTCTCAATGTAAAGTTTACCACACATGGGTTGTCATGCACGTTATATGCTCCTTATCACACTTGTCTGTCTGTAGCTAGATTCTATATAGACACAAATGAGACCATTTTCTGAAAGAACCAGAATTTATATGATCCTTTTCAGATAACTAACTTTATGCAGGAGCAAAAATCTATACTCTGGCTCAATATTCTCAGGCCTCATTTATTTGATAGCGCCTGAAAAATTTGGTAGATGCAGGGGTGATATTATTGGCTGAGGGAGCCAATTAAAATCTTGTACCTGTTATAATTAAGCAATTGATAGAGAGTACAGAATTTGTTAATTAATGTTTTGTTTTTTTGGACATTTTTGCTGAGCTTGTCTCCTAAGGGGTATTCATGTCACCCACACATCTGATTGGTGGTGTGTCATTATGACTTTATGTGTTATGAAGAATCTAACAACAAAGGGAGTACATGTAAACTCCTACATTTGAAAATTTTTCATAAGGTGGTTAACAGTGTGTCCATAATTCCCAACATACTCTATTTGAAGATTTATTTATGGGAATAATTTCTGGTAAACCGTATTTTCTAATATTTTCGCTACATCATTTATTTTATTTTATTAATTATTTTTTGAATCAATATATATATAGTCACTGTAAGCCTAACATTCTTAATAAATAAGAATAAAAGTTAATTTTTAATTATAATGTAGATAAGTGTGCCCCAGAAAAGGCATATATAGTCGCTTTTTCTCTTTGCGTCTTTGTAAAGAAACTCTTTTTCTGGCCCCAGAGTATTCACAGATTAGGTGGTCTACCTCACATGCCTTCTCCTCTGATGACACAATCACTGTGACATCATCAGCATAGGCTACTACCCTTAATGGCGTCTCCGGGTCCAGCTGCACCTCCTCTACCATGCTGTTTTCTAACCTTTTGATGAAAGGGTCGATTGCGAACACATATAGAAGTGGGCTCAGGGGGCATCCCTGACGGACACCCGAATCTACCATGAAGGTAGGCCCTACCCAACCATTGACAAGTGGGAAGCTCTCGGCCTTGCTGTATAATACTCTAAGCCAAATCACCATCCTCCCTGGGATACCATACCATTCCAGCAGAGTCCATAAGTACTCATGCTTGACCCTGTCAAAAGCCTTAGTCTAATCCAATGCCATTAAAAACTTTCCCCATTTTTCAGCCCTACACCGCTCAATGGCTTCCCGGACACCTAGGACAGCACTAAATGTGCTACAACCCTTTACCGTACAGTGCTGAGAAGGTGAAATCAACAGCTCAGAAAATTCTTTGAGCCTATTTTACAGTATTTTTGCCGAAATCTTCCTACCTGTGTTGAGTAAAGCTATGGGGCGCCAATTCTCAACACAGACGGGGTCCTTTCCCTTGGAAAGTAAGATAAGTGCTGATATCCTCATGGAGGTAGGGAGTTCACCCTCTGCCAGGCTGGTGTTAAAAACCTCCAAAAGGCGAGGGGCCAGGACATCCAAAAACTCTTTAGAAAATTCGGCTGTTAAACCATCTGGGCCTGGAGATATTTTTGTTGATAAGCCGCCAATTGCCTCTGGGACCTCCTGCACAGATATCTCACTTTCCAAACATTCAGGAGAGACATCTGGCTCCTCAAGACCAAGCCCCCCCACCCCCCAGTTATTCTTCTATCATCTCCCCAATAGGTGCTCTCTCAGGCAAAAGATCTGAATAAAATGATCTGATGACTTCCAGGATGCCCTCTCTCCCCTCCTGCAGGATACCCTTTCCATCATGCAGACCCCGAGAGTCGGCAATACTGCAGTTCCTTCATCTGAAACTTCACCCGGGAGATTTCCCCATAATCTCCCTGCTCAGAGATCAAGAAATCCAATTTCCTCCTTAGAGCAGAGTAGCCATTACGTTTTCTAAAGTTTTTAGCTGCTACCAGTCGCCCGAAAAGGCTCCAGGCCCTCTCTTTGACCTCCTCCCACCACTCAGATCTACTCCATCCTGCCTAAAACAGTGACTCTTGCACCTCAAAAGAACTCCCTGAAGGATTGTTTCACTCTCTCCTCCTTTAGGAGCCCAGAATTCAATCGCTATAAGCCCCTTCCTTTTGGAACGGTCTGTGAGACATTCAAAGAAAGCTTTAAGAAACAGTGATCAGAGAACTCCACCAACCTCACCTCTAAAGGTAAAGTTTTGAAGCCCTCTTTAACAAAAAACTATCTATTCTTAATTTCCTCACTCCACAGAAATATGTGAAACCCGTGAGGTCTGGCTGACGCCTAATGTGTACATCAACCAGACCTGCCTGTTTTACCATACTGACTAAAAAGCTTGAATCATAGCTCAGGGTTTTCTGCTTGGATCCTCCCCTGTCTTTTGGTCTAGTAACGGCATTGAAATCGCCTCCAAACACCACCTGCTGAGCCGTAAAAATAAATGGTTTTATCCTCCTGAAGAGGCATTTCCTGTCCCAGGCGGCCTGGGGTCCATAGATGTAAATCAGCCTCAGGTCATGCCCACTCAGGGTTACATCCAAAATCATGCATCTTCCAATTTGTAATTCAACAACCTTGTGCATAGTTACCATGTCGGTAAAAAGCACCGCCACCCCACCGCACGACTCGGCCGCAACAGACCCCTACTCCACTCGCTTTTGGCTTTGTGGAGAAGGGCAAACCTGCTGAGCCGGGTCTCCTGCAAAAATACAACATCTAATTCCTGGTTGGTTGTTCAAAAAATCAAAAGCCATAAACCGAGCACTTTCGGAAATAATAAAAGCCACATTAATTGTGGGACATCGTATAGGGTGGAGATCCATGTTTCTTAGGTTATTAAATTGTACTACAACGATCCTTTATTCTTTCTATCCATCACCCCCATCACCAACACCACAATCCATGCTTCCATCCTCACTCATCCCTGCAACCTCTCTATCAATTGCTTCGGCTCCTATACCTCCAGGGACAGGATCTGGGGGTTCCTTATTAGCCGCACTCTCCAAGGATTCTTCCTCACGGAATTCCTCCGTAAGAGCTTCCTCCTTCTCTTTCCTCTTGCCTTCCTCTCCAGGTTCTTTGGGCAACTCTTCCTTCACCTCCCTTTTCTCCTGGTGCATTGTTTTCCCTACCCCAAGACTAGTCCCCACCGGGTCCCATTCTAAGCCTTCTGCTGACTCATTCCCTGATACCTTGTTCTCAATCTCCTCTTTTTTTCTTTTCCCTTCCTGCCTTCCACCTCTTCCCATCTGTCTCTTCTTCCTCTGATTTTTAGCACTGAATATGAGCTCACCTCCTTCCCTGATTACCTCCCCCTCCTCCTCCTCGGAAGAAAAAATTTACAATTTGTTTGAAAGACAAGGGCCCCCTCACCCTCCTTTCTTATCCCCTTCCCTCCTTTCTTCACAACCTGGAAATCTCCCTCTCTCTGTCCTTTTCATTCCTCCTCCCCTACACTCCTCAAACTCCATACCATTTTCCCCTCTTCCACCCTCACAACCCTACCTCCCTTCCTTCCTTCCTTCTACCCCCTGTTCCTTCTTCCATTTCTTTCCTTTTCCTTAGGTCTGCTATTCCCTGATTTATCTTATTGGCCCATTTTTCTGCCTTTTTGAAACCTTTACTTTTTGCTGATTCTGGACACCGGCTGTAGGGATGGCCTGATTCCCCACACAAGTTCCATTGGACCTGGTTACATGTTCCAGAAGTGTGCCCATTTGCCCCACATAGATTACACTTAACCATGCTGCATTCATGACTCAAGTGGTTGCAGTTAATTAGGAGACACATCTCCCAACACTTGAATTCTGAAATTCATTCCTTCAGGAGGGTCATGGTCACATTATGCTGGGTATGTGTACAGGGCCGGTTCAAGGCCGCTCTGCGCCCCGGGCAGGAAATGGGGCGTGGCCTAATACAGGGGGCGTGGTCAGTTACGCCCCCTGTACATTACTAGCGCCGCTTGAATGCTGAGCGGTGCACGATGACGTCATCGCGCACCGCACAGCAAAAGGCCCTCTCCACGAAGGGAAACTAGACGCGTAGCGTCTAGTTTCCCTTCGTGGAGAGGACCTTTGCTGTGCGGTGCGCGATGACGTCATTGCGCACCGCTCAGCAAAGGTACTCTCCACGAAGGGAAACTAGATGCGTAGCGTCTAGTTCCCTTCACAGGAGGCGGGGACACAGCGGGCCGGGCAGCGGGCAGCGGAGGCGGACGGGGGACACAGCGGGCAGCAGTGGCGGATCTTGCCACGGTGCGGCGCCCTCCGGATGGCGCCAGCGCCCCCTGGAAGGCGGCGCCCCGGGCAAAAGTCCTGCTTGCCAGTGGCAAGATCCGCTACTGTATGTGTATATAGTACTGGTGTTTGCCCTTAGAAGCGAAACATTTTAAGCACTACATCACCCCCATTCCCTCTCGACTCTCCCGAGAGCACACTAGCATTGGGATGGCCATCGACCATCGATGATTCAAAATCATTGATGGTCTATGGCCGATGTCAAATATTTTAGCCATTGATGGTGGAGAACCAAATGGTTTCCTGCCATCGATGGTAAAGACCAACTAGATAGTTTCTTTTTTTTCCTTCACAATATGTTGGGACACTGAGCATAGCTCCATTCACTGATTGGCCTGCAGCACACTTTATAGTAAAGCAGGGATGGCCATCAGTGAGTGAAACGATTGTTCCCTAGCAGATAGTTTTATACCTTACATGGTAGCAATCAATGGTGCCATCGATGGTGACCACCCCTACCTAGCATTTCCATGCATGCCAGTGGTTGTTGGCATGCCACAAGTTCAGTGCAGCAATAGAGACACTGCTCCCAACAGCCCAGCAGTAGTGACTGAAAAAAAAGATTAACATTTTAATACAGTCACATGTATTTGAACTTTTATCACATTCTGCAGCAAAATATACTACTGTACTGCAGTAATAGAATTTCTCCATTCCAACATTCCCTGACAAAACAGCTTTCATAAACTGGTAAACTTTTTCACATTACCTTTACTTTCTTTGTGAAATCTTTAATTTGTTTTCTTCCTCCTCTTTGTCTTCATATGGTTTCTTTTTCTTTCTTTCTTTCCTGTACTGTACATGTACCATATTGCCAGTAGATGACAGCTCAGAAATGGCTTCCTCTGGCCCGCCAGGAAAAGCAGGCATTTGGTTGTTTACAAGATTGATATGTCACAGCTTTTGTCTTGAATACTGTTGTATATCAAAGCTGCAAAATGTGTCATGGGCCATCAATATATTTCTAAAGTTTTCCGGAAAATATAGTATTAAATTAAACATTGGTGCCAGAAGAATACTAGTTTGATTATAAAAAAAGCAAATCCTTTTTTCTTCATATAGCGACTCTAATGTAGCTGTCCATTTATAGCCCAATAAACATCACTCTACTGTGTTCATGTTGAGACAAATAAGCCCCTTATGTTTTAAAGTCACAGGTGGCTGACTTATTTGTAGAAATCATTTTCCCATCTTATTTTTTATTATATGCTGGAAATGTAGACTAGAAAGGGTTTTTGAAATATGAATGTGATTTTTGATATCATAAGGCACAGCAGAACGTGCTTTAAGGCAGTGCCACACACTGGACAAAATTTTAAACTATATTGCTCAGTTCACCCCTCTGAGTGACATAGTGTGGCCGGTGCGAACGATACACGCTCCCGCGGGTCGTAAACGAGGTAGTCTGTTGTCTGTCCCTGCAGCTCAATTCTGGCTATATCATTGATGATATGGTGCATATCGTTCAGTCGTTGATGAAAAATCGCTCAGTGTGGGCAACCTATCTCGTTCTTTATTATTCATCCAGGAGTCCGGGAATATCAAGGGAAAATAATGAATGAGATCATTCATCGTCCAGTGTGGCACTGCCTTTAGAAAGCTGGTCAAATTGTATTGCTGGTCACTGCTGTTACATTTTATTATTGCAATTTGCATCTTTAATTATTACTGTTTTTTTGCTGTTCAATATCATACATGGACTCCAGTGGTTTGTACCCACATATTTAATTTTTTTGAAGGCCGTATACTTTCTGGAGGTGGGGCAGATATAACATGTGCATAGAGAGTTAGATTTGGGTGGGGTGTTTTCAAACTGAAATCTAAATTGCAGTGTAAAAATAAAGCAGCCAGTATTTACCCTGCACAGAAACGAAATAACCCACCCAAATCTAATTCTCTCTGCACATGGTATATCTGCCCCACCTGCAGTGCACATGGTTTTGCCCATTAGAGAAAAACGTTGCTGCTGCAATCCAGTGACATGCGGTGAGGTCAATGGCTGGGGAGGCACCAAGTGAAGCCCGTGTGTGTGTGTGTGTGTGTGTGTGTATAGGAGGCATTCAATATCCGGGTGTTGAGATCCTGGCGCTCAGCATACTGGCGCCGGGATACCGACAACTATTTTCCCTCTTGGGGTGTCCACAACACCCATGGAGGGAGAATAAATAGCATGGCGCGTGCAGCGCACCACCTTGACCGCAGCATGGTGAGCGTAGCGAATCCGCAAGGGACTCTATTGCGCTCACCCCACTGCTGGCATTCCGGCAGTCGGGATCCTGGCACCGGTATGCTGGGCGCCGGGATCCCAACAGCCGGGATATCATAGTACACCTGATCTCTACAGCTACTGCTATGAAATAATATAGTGCAATATCAGTGTATGAGGGGGGTATTAGGACAGGGCTGTGAGTGCGGAGAGGGGGGTATTAGGACAGGGCTGTGAGTGCGGAGAGGGGGGTATTAGGACAGGGCTGTGAGTGCAAATAGGGGGTATTAGGACAGGACTGTGAGTGCAGAGAGGGGGATATGAGTGCAAATAGGGGGGTATTAGGACGGGACTGTGAGTGCGGAGAGGGGGGTATTAGGACAGGGCTGTGAGTACGGAGAGGGGGGTATTAGGACAGGGCTGTGAGTGCGGAGAGGGGGGTATTAGGACAGGACTGTGAGAGCAGAGAGGGGGGTATTAGGACAGGGCTGTGAGTGCGGAGAGGGGGGTATTAGGACAGGACTGTGAGTGCGGAGAGGGGGGTATTAGGACAGGGCTGTGAGTGCAAATAGGGGGGTATTAGGACAGGACTGTGAGTGCAGAGAGGGGGGTATTAGGACAGGGCTGTGAGTGCGGAGAGGGGGATATGAGTGCAAATAGGGGGGTATTAGGACAGGGCTGTGAGTGCAGAGAGGGGGGTATTATGACAGGGCTGTGAGTGCAGAGGTGGGGGTATTAGGACAGGGCTGTGAGTGCAGAGAGGGGGGTATTATGACAGGGCTGTGAGTGCAGAGGTGGGGGTATTAGGACAGGGCTGTGAGTGCAGAGAGGGGTATTATGACAGGGCTGTGAGTGCAGAGGTGGGGGTATTAGGACAGGGCTGTGAGTGCAGAGAGGGGTATTATGACAGGGCTGTTAGTGTAGGGGGTTAGGACAGGGCTGTGAGTCCAGAGAGGCGGATATTAGGACAGCGCTGTAAGTGTGGAGAGGGGGTATAAGGGTATCCTGTGAGGTCAGATAGCATATTTAAATGTAACAGTGACAGGCACAACTTTTATTTTACAATAGAAGCTATTAGTACATGCATTTATACTGGGACTTGTAGTCCCACCTCCATAGTAGGTAAAATGGTGCACTTTATGTAGTACCAGCACTACCTAATGGGACTTTAGTATCAAACTCCTCTCTGTATGTGCCCATTCATTAATATATTATTACTGGTGCACAGCCAGATCCCCAGGGTCTTACCTGATGTCTGGCCCCACATCCTATTCCCCTGTTCTGTCCCTCGGTTCAGCCACAGTATCATCCTGTCACACTGACAGGGGGAGGACCTTGCAAGATGGAGCCCGCACGGGTAGCCTGCAGTCTCTTGAAGACCAGGAAGAGCTGCTGTCCATGGCTGCGACCTCCAGCGTGGTGCGGGTGGGGGAATACCATCAGCGGTCAGCAATGGCTGGTTTTTTGTGCTGCGGTGGGGGGGGGTTCTGACTGTCAGGAAGAGCTGCTGTCCGTGGCTGCGACCTCCAGCGTGGTGCGGGTGGGGGAATACCATAAGCGGTCAGCGGTGGCTGTTTTTTTGTGCTGCGGCGGGCGGGGGCGGTTCTGGCTGTCTGCTCCGCTCTTCTCCTCTCCGTGCTGGGCAGTTTTCACTGTGCAGGAGAGGAGGAGGGCACTACTGCTCTGTGACTGACAGAGCAGACTGGGCTTCAGCTGGTGGCGGCTCCCAGCAGCAGCTGTCCAATCGTGTGCTGACAGCCTGCTGGAGCCAGTGGCGGATCCAGCAGGGGGCGATCTGGGCGATCGCCCCCCGTACACGCTGCCCCAAGCCCCGCCCCCTTACTCGTCCTGATCACATTGTAATTCGGCATTGTGCGGATCCGGATTTCCGGAGCACCGTGCAGTGCAGATAGACTCTTCCCTGCCCCCAGTCACTGGCACCCGCTTCCTCTTCCTGTGCTCTCAGGATGGCGGATAAAGCCGAGGCCCAACCTCCCAGCAGCAATGCTCCCGATGTGTCAGGCTGCTCGGATCCCAGCAGACCGGTGCACGGAGGAGAAGGAATCAGCTCTTCCCTGCTTCACATCTCTCTACATGTCCCTATCCAGATCATCCATTCAAGGCTGCAGTGAGTGATGTCCTGCCACTCAGGTACTGTAATCTCTGCAGGGAGGCTGTGGGCACTGAGCGGGGAGATGGGAATCTGTGTCCCAGGACTGCTGCCTCTGTGTAAACACAGAGAGACACTCAGACTGTCTTTCCCATCACACTCTTGACCCCCCCCCCCCCCCCGCTCCCCAGGGATCATCCTATCCACCCAGCACATAGTGACCCTGCAACCCCGGTCCCTGCCCGAGGTCTCCCAGCATAGCCCCTCCATCAGGATGGTGATTGCTGCATTCCTCTCATTAGTCTCTGGCTGTAGGTGTCATGGGTATAGGACCATGGGGGTTGTATCTGGATAAGATACCGTATACCACCACACCTAATATTTTGGGCTCTACTCCTTGAGATAATGCATATTCCCAGTCATGAGGATGCCTGCACTTATTTTGTCTGATTTAGGCATTGGATCAGCTCTCCCCATCCCAATGCACCCAGGATGACATAGCTGCTGACAGCAGAGGTACAGCTATGGCGATGGGTCATGTCACTGTCCCTATTGGCTGTGTGAGCAATCTCTGTTTCCCCTGGATCAAGATGTTCACCAGACTGAGCAGACTTAACCCTAACCCCTAAACCAGGGCTGGCCAAACCAGTCCTCGAGATCTACCAACAGGTCATGTTTTCCAGGCCTCCTGGAGACCTGTAGAATTGTCAGTTAGGAATGAATGCAGCACATCTTAATTAGTAATGACTACACCTGTGTACTAGCTAGGTGGTCTGGAAAATGTGAACTGTTGGTAGATCTCGAGGACTGGTATGGCCAGCCCTGCCCTAAACCAACCTTAATACCGTAACCCCATCCCCTAAACCAACCCTAATACCCTAACTCCATCCCCTAAAAACTTACCCTAATGCCCTAACCCAGACCACTAAACGCAGACTGGATGGGCAATTTGGTTCTTATCTGCTGTCAAATTCTATGTTTCTAGTGTTTCTTCCCCTGGCCCTGTCCTCTTTTATGTGCATACGAGGCTGTGATGTCAGAGCTTCCAGGATGCTGAAATCTGAAGGCTCCAGACACCACGTCTGTGTGCCATTTTCAGCAGTGGGGTCTAGATCCACCATTGCTTCATTAGGGGATATGGGGGACAGTGAGGGGTGATAAGGAGATGTGGAGGATATTAATGCATGTACAAAGAGGGGTGAATAACATCACATTAGTGTAGGCAAGGGTTACACTTACATTGTGTGTGTGCACTGTATATCGATCTATAGGTCTATATATATTTTTTTCTTTATTATTTATGTGTGTATATATATAAGATATGTATATTGTATATGTAAATAATACTGATGAAAAATAAAACAATAAATGATGCACAGTATACTGTACAAGATTTTAATACACTTCCCAGATGTAATAACGTCTAGCTGCTTATCCATCAGTATACCAATCTGGTTGATCGGTCAAAAGTGGTCTAGAAACAGTGGAGAAGGGATATGTATATTCTGTTTGTTTGATTTATTTATTTTTAAATATGTTTAATTATTTGTTGAAAATGGGAGGGGCAGAACTGTAAGCGGGAGGGGTAAGAGTAGAGAGGGGAGGAGTCAGTATTCATTCTTAAACCGCCCCCCCCCTAAAACTAAAGTCTAGATCCGCCACTGATAGGTATATAGATAATAAATATAGGCATATAGGCCCTCATTCCGAGTTGATCGCTCGCTAGCTGCTTTTAGCAGCGCTGCAAATGCTAAGCCGCCTCCCTCTGGGAGTGTATCTTAGCTTAGCAGAAGTGCGACCGAAAGGTTAGCAGTTCTGCTACTAAACATTTTCATGCAGTTTCAGAGTAGCTCGAAACTTAATCCTACCTTTCGATCACTGCAGACAGTTTAGTTCCTGTTTTGACGTCACATACATGCCCTGCGTTCAGCCAGCCACTCCCCCGTTTCTCCAGGCACGCCTGCGTTATCTGCTGACACGCCTGCGTTTTTTAGCACACTCCCGGAAAACGGTCAGTTACCTCCCAGAAACGCCCCATTCATGTCAATCACTCACGATCAGCAGAGCAACTGAAAAGCGTCGCTCGACCTTGTGTAAAACTGCATAGTTTTGTGTGAAAGTACTTGGCGCATGTGCACTGCGGCCCATACGCATGCGCAGAACTGCCGATTTCTCTAACGTCTTAGTGGATGCTGGGGACTCCGAAAGGACCATGGGGAATAGCGGCTCCGCAGGAGACTGGGCACAAAAGTAAAAAGCTTTAGGACTACCTGGTGTGCACTGGCTCCTCCCCCTATGACCCTCCTCCAAGCCTCAGTTAGATTTTTGTGCCCGAACGAGACGGGTGCAGGCTAAGGGGCTCTCCTGAGCTGCTTAGTGTAAAAGTTTAAAGTAGGTTTTTTATTTTCAGTGAGACCTGCTGGCAACAGGCTCACTGCACCGAGGGACTAAGGGGAGAAGAAGCGAACTCACCTGCGTGCAGAGTGGATTGGGCTTCTTAGGCTACTGGACATTAGCTCCAGAGGGACGATCACAGGCCCAGCCATGGATGGGTCCCAGAGCCGCGCCGCCGTCCCCCTTACAGAGCCAGAAGACGGAAGAGGTCCGGAAAATCGGCGGCAGAAGACGTCCTGTCTTCTATAAGGTAGCGCACAGCACTGCAGCTGTGCGCCATTGCTCTCAGCACACTTCACACTCCGGTCACTGAGGGTGCAGGGTGCTGGGGGGGGGCGCCCTGAGACGCAATAAAAACACCTTTTTTGGCAAAAAATACATCACATATAGCTCCTGGGCTATATGGATGTATTTAACCCCTGCCAATTTTTACATAAAAAAGCGGGAGAAAGGCCGCCGAAAAAGGGGCGGAGCCTATCTCCTCAGCACACTGGCGCCATTTTTTCCTCACAGCTCCGTTGGAGGAAGGCTCCCTGACTCTCCCCTGCAGTCCTGCACTACAGAAACAGGGTAAAACAAGAGAGGGGGGGCACTAAATTGGCATATAAATATATACAGCAGCTATATTAGGGAAAAACACTTATATAAGGTTATCCCTGTATATATATAGCGCTCTGGTGTGTGCTGGCAAACTCTCCCTCTGTCTCCCCAAAGGGCTAGTGGGGTCCTGTCCTCTATCAGAGCATTCCCTGTGTGTGTGCTGTGTGTCGGTACGTTGTGTCGACATGTATGAGGAGGAAAATGATGTGGAGGCGGAGCAATTGCCTGTGTTAGTGATGTCACCCCCTAGGGAGTCGACACCTGACTGGATGGTCTTATGGAAAGAATTACGTGATAGTGTCAGCACTTTACAAAAGACTGTTGACGACATGAGACAGCCGGCAAATCAGTTAATACCTGTACAGGCGTCTCAAACACCGTCAGGGGCTCTAAAGCGCCCGTTACCTCAGGTGGTCGACACAGACCCAGACACGGACACTGACTCCAGTGTCGACGGTGAGGAAACAAACGTATTTTCCAGTAGGGCCACACGTTACATGATCACGGCAATGAAGGAGGTTTTGAACATTTCTGATACTACAAGTACCACAAAAAAGGGTATTATGTGGGGTGTGAAAAAACTACCCGTAGTTTTTCCCGAATCAGATGAATTAAATGAGGTGTGTGATGAAGCGTGGGTTTCCCCCGATAAAAAACTGCTAATTTCTAAAAAGTTATTGGCATTATACCCTTTCCCGCCAGAGGTTAGGGCGCGTTGGGAAACACCCCCTAGCCGTAGATAAGGCGCTCACACGCTTATCAAAACAAGTGGCGTTACCGTCCCCAGATACGGCCGCCCTCAAGGAACCAGCTGATAGAAAGCTGGAAAATATCCTTAAAAGTATATACACACATACTGGTATTATACTGCGACCAGCAATCGCCTCAGCCTGGATGTGCAGTGCTGGGGTGGCTTGGTCGGATTCCCTGACTGAAAATATTGATACCCTAGATAGGGACAATATATTATTGACTATAGAGCATTTAAAGGATGCATTTCTATATATGCGAGATGCACAGAGGGATATTTGCACTCTGGCATCAAGAGTAAGTGCGATGTCCATTTCTGCCAGAAGAGGATTATGGACACGACAGTGGTCAGGTGATGCGGATTCCAAACGGCATATGGAAGTATTGCCGTATAAAGGGGAGGAGTTATTTGGGGTCGGTCTATCGGACCTGGTGGCTACGGCAACGGCTGGAAAATCCACCTTTTTACCCCAAGTCACCTCGCAGCAGAAAAAGATACCGTCTTTTCAGGCTCAGTCCTTTCGTCCCCATAAGGGCAAGCGGGCAAAAGGCCACTCATATCTGCCCCGGGGCAGAGGAAGGGGAAAAAGACTGCAGCAGACAGCCTCTTCCCACGAACAGAAGCCCTCCCCCGCTTCTGCCAAGTCCTCAGCATGACGCTGGGGCCTTACAAGCGGACTCAGGCACGGTGGGGGCCCGTCTCAAGAATTTCAGCGCGCAGTGGGCTCACTCGCAAGTGGACCCCTGGATCCTGCAGGTAGAATCTCAGGGGTACAAATTGGAATTCGAGACGTCTCCCCCTCGCCGGTTCCTGAAGTCTGCTTTACAAACGTCTCCCCCCGACAGGGAGGCGGTATTGGAAGCCATTCACAAGCTGTATTCCCAGCAGGTGATAATCAAGGTACCCCTCCTACAACAGGGAAAGGGGTATTATTCCACGCTGTTTGTGGTACCGAAGCCGGACGGCTCGGTGAGACCCATTTTAAATCTGAAATCCTTGAACACTTACATAAAAAGGTTCAAGTTCAAGATGGAGTCACTCAGAGCAGTGATAGCGAACCTGGAAGAAGGGGACTATATGGTGTCTCTGGACATCAAGGATGCTTACCTCCATGTCCCAATTTGCCCTTCTCACCAAGGGTACCTCAGGTTTGTGGTACAGAACTGTCACTATCAGTTTCAGACGCTGCCGTTTGGATTGTCCACGGCACCCCGGGTCTTTACCAAGGTAATGGCCGAAATGATGATTCTTCTTCGAAGAAAAGGCGTCTTAATTATCCCTTACTTGGACGATCTCCTGATAAGGGCAAGGTCCAGAGAACAGTTAGAGGTCGGAGTAGCACTATCTCAAGTAGTACTACGACAGCACGGATGGATTCTAAATATTCCAAAATCGCAGCTGATTCCGACGACACGTCTGCTGTTCCTAGGGATGATTCTGGACACAGTACAGAAAAAGGTGTTTCTCCCGGAGGAGAAAGCCAAGGAGTTATCCGACCTAGTCAGGAACCTCCTAAGACCAGGCCAAGTGTCAGTACACCAATGCACAAGGGTCCTGGGAAAGATGGTGGCTTCTTACGAAGCGATTCCATTCGGCAGATTCCATGCAAGAACTTTTCAGTGGGATCTGCTGGACAAATGGTCCGGATCGCATCTTCAAATGCATCAGCGGATAACCCTGTCTCCCTGTCTGTGGTGGTTACAGAGTGCTCATCTCCTAGAGGGCCGCAGATTCGGCATTCAGGATTGGGTCCTGGTGACCACGGATGCCAGCCTGAGAGGCTGGGGAGCAGTCACACAGGGAAAAAATTTCCAAGGGTGTGGTCAAACATGGAAACGTCACTTCACATAAATATCCTGGAACTAAGGGCCATTTACAATGCCCTAAGTCAGGCAAGACCTCTGCTTCAGGGTCAGCCGGTGTTGATCCAGTCGGACAACATCACGGCAGTCGCCCACGTAAACAGACAGGGCGGCACAAGAAGCAGGAGGGCAATGATGGAAGTGGCAAAGATTCTTCGCTGGGCGGAGAATCATGTGATAGCACTGTCAGCAGTGTTCATTCCGGGAGTGGACAACTGGGAAGCAGACTTCCTCAGCAGACACGATCTTCACCCGGGGGAGTGGGGACTTCACCCAGAAGTCTTCCACATGATTGTGAACCATTGGGAAAAACCAAAGGTGGACATGATGGCGTCCCGCCTCAACAAAAAACTGGACAGATATTGCGCCAGGTCAAGGGACCCTCAGGCAATAGCTGTGGACGCTCTGGTAACACCGTGGGTGTACCAGTCAGTGTATGTGTTCCCTCCTCTTCCTCTCATACCAAAAGTACTGAGAATCATAAGAAGGAGAGGAGTAAAGACTATACTCGTGGCTCCGGATTGGCCAAGAAGGACTTGGTACCCGGAAATTCAAGAGATGCTCACGGAAGACCCGTGGCCTCTACCTCTAAGAAAGGACCTGCTCCAGCAGGGACCATGTCTGTTCCAAGACTTACCGCGGCTGCGTTTGACGGCATGGCGGTTGAACGCCGGATCCTGAAGGAAAAAGGCATTCCGGATGAAGTCATCCCTACCCTGATCAAAGCCAGGAAGGATGTAACCGTACAACATTATCACCGTATTTGGCGTAAATATGTTGCGTGGTGCGAGGCCAGGAAGGCCCCTACAGAGGAATTTCAACTGGGTCGTTTCCTGCATTTCCTGCAAACAGGACTGTCTATGGGCCTCAAATTAGGGTCCATTAAGGTTCAAATTTCGGCCCTGTCGATATTCTTCCAAAAAGAACTAGCTTCAGTTCCTGAAGTTCAGACGTTTGTCAAGGGAGTACTGCATATACAGCCTCCTTTTGTGCCTCCAGTGGCACCTTGGGATCTCAATGTAGTTTTGGGATTCCTAAAATCACATTGGTTTGAACCACTCACCACTGTGGATTTAAAATATCTCACATGGAAAGTGGTAATGCTGTTAGCCCTGGCTTCAGCCAGGCGTGTCTCAGAATTGGCGGCTTTATACTATAAAAGCCCTTACCTAATTTTTCATACGGACAGGGCAGAATTGAGGACTCGTCCTCAATTTCTCCCTAAGGTGGTTTCAGCTTTTCACTTGAACCAGCCTATTGTGGTGCCTGCGGCTACTAGGGACTTGGAGGATTCCAAGTTGCTGGACGTAGTCAGGGCCCTGAAAATGTATGTTTCCAGGACGGCTGGAGTCAGAAAATCTGATTCGCTGTTTATCCTGTATGCACCCAATAAGCTGGGTGCTCCTGCTTCTAAGCAGACGATTGCTCGTTGGATTTGTAGTACAATTCAGCTTGCACATTCTGTGGCAGGCCTGCCACAGCCAAAATCTGTTAAAGCCCATTCCACACGGAAAGTGGGCTCATCTTGGGCGGCTGCCCGAGGGGTCTCGGCTTTACAACTTTGCCGAGCAGCTACTTGGTCAGGGGCAAACACGTTTGCTAAATTCTACAAATTTGATACCCTGGCTGAGGAGGACCTGGAGTTCTCTCGTTCGGTGCTGCAGAGTCATCCGCACTCTCCCGCCCGTTTGGGAGCTTTGGTATAATCCCCATGGTCCTTTCGGAGTCCCCAGCATCCACTAGGACGTTAGAGAAAATAAGAATTTACTTACCGATAATTCTATTTCTCATAGTCCGTAGTGGATGCTGGGCGCCCATCCCAAGTGCGGATTGTCTGCATTACTTGTACATAGTTATTGTTACAAAATCGGGTTATTGTTGTTGTGAGCCATCTTTTCAGAGGCTCCTTCTGTTATCATGCTGTTAACTGGGTTCAGATCACAAGTTGTACGGTGTGATTGGTGTGGCTGGTATGAGTCTTACCCGGGATTCAAAATCCTTCCTTATTGTGTACGCTCGTCCGGGCACAGTATCCTAACTGAGGCTTGGAGGAGGGTCATAGGGGGAGGAGCCAGTGCACACCAGGTAGTCCTAAAGCTTTTTACTTTTGTGCCCAGTCTCCTGCGGAGCCGCTATTCCCCATGGTCCTTTCGGAGTCCCCAGCATCCACTACGGACTATGAGAAATAGAATTATCGGTAAGTAAATTCTTATTTTTTAGCCTGATCGATACGCTGCGAAAAAGGGCAACGAGCGATCAACTCGGAATGAGGGCCATAGATAAAGAAAGATATATATATATATATATATATATATATAATCACACACCCGGCACTACAAAGTACTCTGCAGCTCCAGCATAATGCTGGGCAGCTCAAAGGTCCTAATTCAGACCTGATCGTGGTGTGCGAAATCGCAAATTGCCCGATTATTGAACAACTGTTTATGCATACAGATTGTAATGCGCAGACCGGACAGCAAAAAAATCCTGCGTCTTTTTTGATCACTAGGTGTACGCAGATTGATTGACAGGAAGCGAACGTTTGGTGATGGCCGTTTTCTGGGAGTGTCAGGAAAAACGCAGGCGTTCCCAAGAGTTTTCAGGGCGGGTGTGTGATGTCAGCTCTGGCCCTGATCAGCCTGTTCTCATCGCACTGTAGGAGTAAGTCCTGGGCTGCGCACAGATTGGAAAAATCATTGGACTATCTGATCGCAAACCTCTAGTCAGCACTTCTACATTAACATTTCTGGGTCACGGAGCATTATTCTAACATGTTTTATTTTGCATATTATATCTTTAAAAAGATCTGAAGTGCAATATATGGAATGGATTTCTTTCTTTACCATTATGGTATATATAACATATATATATATATATATATATATATATAATGTATGTTTGGATACTGCTGGTGGAAGAGTCTGAAATTAGGAAATAGCCTGCAATGTTATTAATAAAAGCACAAGATTCGTGATGCTGAATCTCATTAGGCCTGTGGCGTCATCACACATACCGAAGCGGCACCATGGATAGTCCAATGTGGGGCTCATTTATCAAGCTATTTTTTCATAAAATGATGTCGAAACTGAAGTTTCTGCATACTTTTGTGGTTTGTTGCTATGTACTAATAGTATGGTGCATGAGATCTTACAGAAATCTGCAGAAGGCTAATTAGCACTACAGATCACAGTCCCTATTATTATTAATGGGAACCACAACCTAACCCCTATGTATCAAAGTCCTAAAAAAGAACCGAGTGAGGCCACCTTAGTTTACACCGTCTTCAGATGGGATACATATGATATCCCGGCTGTTGGGATGTCGGCTGTCAAAATACCGACAGCGGCATCTCGATGTTTAAAATCCTGACACCTAGGTAACCCTGATCCCTAACCTCTTACCCCTAACCCCTCTTACTCACAGCCTAACCCTCCCTGGTGTGCCTAACTCTAACCCTCCCTCCCCCGCAGCATAACCCTAACCCTCCCTCCCTGCAGCCTAACCTTAACCTTCCCACCCCAGCAGCATAACCCTAACCCTCCCCGGGGGTGCCTAACCCTAATCCCCCTCCCTGCAGCCTAACCCTAACCTTCCCAACCCAGCAGCCTAACCTTAAACCCCCCCACCCCACACAGACTTAACCTAACCTCCCTTGCCCTGTGGCTTACCAGTGAGTATTAGCAGCGGCTGGTTGATCAGGGTTCCGGCATTCGGGATCCCGACAATGCGATCCATGTCAGGATGCCGGTGTCGGCATTCCGAACAGTGCCGGGATTCAGACGTCGGCATTCCAACTGCCAGGATGTAGATTGCCAGTATCCTGACCGCATTCCGCATTCTCTTCAGATGGTGTATCCTGCTGAGGGCCTATGGAGGCATGGTTGCGGGAGAGAGATCTTTTGATCTCCCTCCCTTAGCCTCCGTCTGGCCCCGGCCACGATTCGAGAAACTGGTGTTGTGCACATACGCAATGCCAGATTCAATGGTGGAGTATTTCACAAACGTAAACAGCTCCTCCAAAATACCTGGGGAGTAACCTTGCAGGAACAGCGACATCAGGGGCAAATGCAGGATCCCTAGAGGGTGGTTTCCAAATGCAGTCCACAGTCTCCCACTCTGTGGAACATTGGAGCAAGAGCTGGAGTCTGGGGGAGTAGCAGAAGAACCTAGTACCAATCCTAGACATATATGTACACATTGGCATGATGAATGCTCTGCTTCTGTACTTTTCTCTTAATGTATGATTGCCGTCAACTGTGTTGAACTAGTTAATGAATAAGAAAGGTGTCACCACAGGTGATGGCAATCATAAATAAGAGGGAAATCCAGGAGCAGAGCATTCTGTTCCTCCTGGAGAGGGTCATGTTGGGAAGTATGCATTGGTCTTTTTATATACTGGATTATGTGTGGAATACAATATCAATATTTATCCTAATAGATTGTATTTTCTATACCAAACATATTTAACGAATAAAAATAAAAAAAATGGTCAGGAAAAGTTAAACATTCCGTAAAAAATAAGTAAATACATACACAAACAGAACAAATAGGAGATAGAACTGCACTTTCTAAGCACATACTTCCACGTAAAGGTAAGGCTCCTGTCTCTTCTTCCTGGCAGCTACTCTCTGGTAGAGTGCACCGATTGAGGGATCAGATACACACACAGCAAACTTGGTAGAAAAAGCTTCTCCTGCTGGGCATGTGTAGCAGCTCCACTTTGTCCCTTAAATTGCATGTTGTGGCAGGAGCTCTAGTAATCATATTATATACTGTTGCTATTGTGGTCATAATCTGAGTGGTTGGCCTAGAGGAGAGGGGGTTTCCAGGCAACCGGAAACCTCCCACCCCTGCGTTTTGCCTATGAGCGGCAGGTACATAGTGTGGATACTTAATAATAGTTTATGCAGGTTATGTATTTTTTATTCAGTGGTCAATTATATAACAGGTGGTGTATGCTAAACATAAAGAGGGGAGGAAGATTGAGGTGGTTGAAGGTAGGTGGGAAGCTATGTCCTCCATGGTGCTAGCCACACACCACGGCACAGACCACACCCCTATATCAGTTGCCACACCCCCACCATGCTGATCACACCCCCTGTGGCAACACACAATAGGCCCTTCATTAATTTCAGCTCCAGGCCCATGAGGACCTTAATCTGGCACTGGAATTACCCCCCATGGTTTTGCCCATCACAGCAAAGTTGCTGCTGTGATCAGGTCTGAAGTAGGCCCTAAGTACAATCCTCCACTTTTTAGCACTCGTGTCTATTATGTGCCCCTTCAGTGGCGGATCCAGGGGGGGGGGGGGGGTACTCGGGCCCGTGCCCCCCCTGTCATTTGCGGCCTCCTGCCCCCCCCCCACTCACCCCCCCCCCCCCCCCGGTGCCGGCGCCGCACAGGGAGATGACGAGCGCCCGCTGAGATTGTGTTACCAGCGGGCGCTCGTCTCCCTGCACAGCGGCAGCCGGAGGCAGGAGCTCAGTACTGAGCTCCGGCTTCCGGCGCTGTCACTGTGCGCCGTGCGCTATGGGAGAGACGTCAGTCATGACGTCTCTCTCATAGTGCTGACTGAGGAGCGGACGCCAAGAGGAGGACTGCAGCGGCGCGGGAACGGGGCTCGGTAAGTATGTTTTTTTTCTTCCTTAATGCAGCGGGGGCATCTACTGGGGGCAAACTACGGGGGACATTACTACTGGGGGGCATCAACAAGGGGCATTACTACTGGGGGGGGAGGCATTACTACTGGGGGCATTATATCTGGGGGCATCAGTACTGGGGGGGTCATCTATTGGGGGCAGCTACTGGGGGACATTTTTACTGGGGGCCATCTACTGGGGGCATTATTACTGGGGGCATTACTACTGGGGGGTCATCTATTGGGGGCACCTAATGAGGGACATTTTTACTGGGGGCATTATTACTGGGGGACATCTACTGGGGGCATTACTACTGGGGGGTCATATATTGGGGGCAGCTACTGGGGGCATTATTACTGGGGGGCAGCTACTGGGGGCATTACTACTGGGGGGTCATCTATTGGGGGCAACGTCCTATGGGGCATTACAACTGGGGGCAAACTACTGGAGGACATCATTACTGGGGGGCATCTACTGGGGGCAAACTGCTGGGGGACATTATTACTGGGGGCATCTACTGGGGGCAAACTACTGGGGGACATTATTACTGGGGGGCACCTACTGGGGCAAACTGCTGGGGGACATTATTACTGGGTGGCATCTACTGGGGCAAACTACTGGGGGACATTATTACTGGGGGCCAACTACAAAGGTGCTAACTACTGGGGGCATACTACAGGAGGGCATTACTACTGGCGGCTTAACTACAGGGGCATTACTACTTGGGGGCTAAACTACAGGGGGGCCAAACTACAGGGGGCATAACTACAGGGGCCAAACTACTGGGGGATAACTACAGGGGCCAAACTACTGGGTGCATTACTACTGGAGGCTAAACTATAAGGGGGGGCATAACTACAGGGGCTAAACTACAATGAGGCAAACTACAGGGGGGCATTACTACTGGTGGCTAAACTAGTGGGGGCATTACCACTGGGAGGCTAAACTAAAGAGGGGGGTAAACTACTGGGGTCATAACTGCAGGGGCATTACCACTGGGGGCATAATGACTGGGGGCATTACTACAGGCAACATTACTACTGGGGGCAATACGGGCATTGCATAAGGGGCACCACTACTATGGGGTCTATATAAGGGGCACTACCAGTACAGTGGACATTGCATAATGAGCGCTAGAACTGTGGGCATTGTATAAGAAGCGCCACCTCACATGCACCGAAGCCGCACGCAAATGTACTTGCCCCTTCCATGGTGCCCCCCCTATCATTTTCTTCTGGATCCGCCCCTGGCTGGAGCCTGGCCGCTCAGATGTATTTTGAAAATATGAAGTCTGCAGCGATGTTCCATCACCAGCCGGGACCTAGCCTGTGTATCTGCCCCTGCCGCTGCGTATCGGTGATTGGACCAGCGGATCCAGCACTGGATCCGCTGTCCAATCACATCGGTCCCTGTCAACGAGGCACTTATATTAGTGCCACTTTCTGCACTTTTTTTCAATGGGCTTTTACAGCTCGGTGCTTGGCCCCGCCCCCTGCTTTATCCTCATTCACGTTGTCAACGGGAGGCACTGTTATCAGTGCCTCCTGAATTATTTAAATGTATTAAAATGATTTGAATAATATAGTGAAGATACTTATGACACAGAATGTGTCATAAGTATCTTCTTTGTATTATTTTAATCATTAATCACAGGGGAGGCACTGCCTCCCCTGACTGCACGTCCCTGCTGCAATCAGGTATGAATTAGGCCCATTGTGCTGTGAAAATTTTGCATGTGATAGCGGCTAGACCCAGAAATCATGGATATGTTAATATCTGACGAGGATCCACTGATGCTATTGATTGATACTGTTTGGGCTGTTGTCAATGTGTCTCTGTAAAATCAATGAACATCACTTAAACAAAATTTGCCTGAGGATAAGGGGGGAAAGGGGGGGGGGGGGGTTACGGCCAGCATGATCACATGGGATGATACTGTGTCAGAGAAAGTGCATCTGGAAGCAGTCACATGCAACCATGTCAGTTAAGTGAATATTTTGAGGGAAGTATCAATTATGGCCATGGGACTTCATTTGTAAGCATGCATGAGATGGAGAAAAGCCCTCTCTGTGAAAATTGGTGTTCCTTTCACATGTCTTATATAACACTGACCCTACAGGTTGGGTAGAAAATGTTGACAGCCATAATGTCTACATAAGAATGTCAATATGGTCATAATATCGACGTTGACAGGGCCGGTGCAAGGTTACTTGGCACCCTAGGCAAAACGTCTGCCTACTGCCCCCCAACACCATCAATGAAATTATCAATCAAATTACCCACTTCCCCAGTCAGTAAGGTGTAAATGCAGAGGCGGTGTATTGCATGTGCCTCTGAGTCAGGCTCTATGTGCTAGTGCCTGATGCTGGGTAGCTGGTGACTGTGCTACGTCATGGCTACAGGTCAGTGGATGTGTAAGTCCTCCTGGCTCTGGTACTGAGTTAGTTCCTAATTCTGGGTAGTTGATGAGTACAGGCACTATGTCCATTCTTGGCGCTGGGTGGATGGAGATTACGGGTACCGTGCTGTGCTAATTTCTGCCTCTGGATATTTGGAGGCTACTGGCACTGTGACCCTTGGTACAGTAGTCGGTGACTACAAACACTGTACTAGTTCCTGGCTCCGGGCAGTGATGCTTTGAGACACTGTACGGCGGTGTTTTATACATCTCCCAGCTGTCTGACTGTAATGAGTATGACAAGGATGTATCTCTCAAAGACATCCTTAATTATTTGACAGGTACACTCAGTGGTACCCCCTTCCCAGATCCTGGCACCCTACCCAGCTACCTATTTCTTTCTATTTCATTCTCTCTCTCATACACACATATATACATCCATACACTGCCTCTCTCATACTTACATGCATCCACTGCCTCTCTAAATACATCCATACATCCATACACTGCCTCTCTAAA